>NW_020954585.1:8868410-8883680 GCF_900497805.2 Vombatus ursinus
AAGAGAAGAGAAGAGAAGAGAAGAGAAGAGAAGAGAAGAGAAGAGAAACAAGACTACCTTTATGTAAGGCACCAGAATCATTGATAATTGTGAAATTTCATGTCTGCATAGTTCATGGTACCCTGGCTCTGCCATTAACTAACAGGTTGACCTTGGACCAGTTCTCCTCCCTGAGCCTCAGTTTCCTCACATGTAAAATGAGAATAATAATCCCTATCCTATCTATCACATAGGGGTATCAGGAGATTCAGACGAGACAAATCAGTTTGAAACATTAAAAGCCCCATAGAAATATCAGGAATTCTTAATTCAAGAAGCTCTGATATGAACGTCTCTTAATTAAATGGATGAAATGGGAATTTTTTTCCCATATTGGGCTGAAGGGCCACAGATTCAGAGAAAATATATGAGTTAGAAGGGACCTTCAAGGTTCTCCCAGGATTGCATGCTTCCCGTTGTCCCACAGCAGTGAGGGAAGGAGCATCTTTTTAGAGCTGAAAGCAAACCCAGAGATTACAGAAATTTATTTCATAATATTAAAAATTTAGAGCTGGAAGGAAATTTAGAAGTCATTAAGTCCAACCTCTTCATTTTATAGATAAGAAAACTGAGGCCCTGAAGTCAAGTGACTTATACCAAGTCACATAAATAGTGCATCAAAGAGCCTGGATTCAAACCCTGGCCCACTATCTCTAATGCTAATTTTTTTTTGAGTCGTCATTTTTTTAATCATGTCTGACTCCATTTAGGGGTTTCTTGGCAAAGATACTGGAGTGGTTTGTCATTTTCTTCCCCAGATTATTTTGCAGATGAGGAAAGTGAGGCAAATAAGGTTAAGTGACTTACCCAGAGTCACACAGATAGGAAGTATCGGAGGCCAGATTTGAACTCAAGAAGATGAGTCTTCTCCAGGCGACGCTTTATCCCCTGCACCATCTAGCTGCCCCCAAAGCTAATTAACATGCTTTCTACCATGTTCAATTGCCAATCTATTTTTGTACTCTCTTGTAAGTAGGAACATGGACTGCTTCTGACTGAGACCTCATAGGGATAATAGGATAAAACTGACTTATCTCTGTTTCTCTCTGTCTCTGTCTCTGTCTCTCTCTCCTTGTCTCTCTGTCTCTGTCTGTCTCTATCTCTGTCTCTCTTTCTCTCTTCTATGTTGTCTTGCTTAAGCCACTATTGGGGAAAGGGGAGGATGTGATGTAATAGTGGTGGGAAATTTCTGTTCCCTCCTTACAAAGGACAAAACAAAGTGAGTGGGAAGGATTTAGATTGACTAACAGAAAAACTTACTGATCAGCTAGCTAAGTGGCATAGTGGCTAGGGTGATGTGCCTGGAGTCAGGAGCTGTGTGACCCTGGTCAAGTCACTTAACTTCAGTTTCTTCATCTGTAAAATGGGGATAATAATAGCACCTACCTCCTAGAGTAGTTGTTTGGATCAAATGAGATAATTGTAAAGCACTTAGCACAGTGCCTGACACTTAGTAAGTATTGTATAAATGTTACTATTATTGTTATCTCTGGAAGATATAAAATATTTCTCCTTCAAAGAGGAGAAATTCCCATAAATATTAATAAATATTTATTAAATGCTTACCATGTGCCAGGCATATAAACAAAGCTAATGGTCTTCCTAGGAGGGGTTTCAATTCAGTCCTGTCCAAAATATAGGGGGATAGGCCCAATAACATCTCAGAACCCCCTGAAATTCTCTTTTGGGTAAAGAAGTCTCCTTATCTAGCATCTATCATGGATTTGAAGCCCAGGCTTCCATGGGAATGCTTGGCCATCTTGGGGGCACCAGTGGTCTCACTGGTGAAATAGATGGTTAGTGCTTCTGAACTCCTAGTTTCTACACAGCTGTGTGTAGTGGGGGCCTCTCTGAAAGACAAATCCACATATGCTCAGCACCCAGACAGAACTCCAGAAATCAATCTGTCTGATCCACTTTTCTTCTGAAATGAGGCTCCCTGGCAAATACTAGGGACGTTTGGGTGACCCTAAGTTGTCAGCTCTGAAGGTCCTTTGGTTTCTAGGCCTGAGTAAGAAGGATGTTTCACTTAAGCCAAATAGATGTTCATTTAGAGACTGGAACAGGTTGGCTTGTCGACAGGTATCAACTCAGCAGGTATTCTAACCCTTGCTTGGCAGTGACCTGCATCTAGTTCTCTCATTTCCAAAGTGGTATCAACAGCTCTGTTACCTCATTTTGCTGCTTCTGTTTCAAATTGGAAATGCCAAGAATTTCAAGGCAAGAATCCCCATGAAAATAGGTGCCCAAAGCAGTGTTAGAGACAGCTACATGGAGAGGGTAGGCCCAAGTGGTAAATGCCAAACAGTAAGGAAGGAAAGAGAAACAACCCCTTCCTACCAAAACTTATAACCCAGGTTGCTTCGTGGTAAAATGAAGCTGCTGAAAATTATTCTTCAGTCCTTTCTATCTTATTTTTCAGTGACTTCCTCCCCTTATGGGCACTCTCCCTTTCTCCTCTAAGGCAACTAACATACTTTTATTACTCTGAGCCAGGCTTCACATCTTTGGATAGACCCTGACTCTAAGATCCTTTTCTCTTAATTAGTTAGTTGTGTGCCACATTCTGTTTGAAGCTATTCCCAGGTAACTTTCATGTTGGAAAGAATTGGATCAGTTTTTGGTCTAAGAGAGATGGCCAAATGATCACCATTTTATTAATAATGTATAGCCTTATTAATAAAATGATTAAATTACCCAGAAAAAAATTGGATCAATTCATTCCTTTAATTGGCTACCTTCTCAAAAAGATTTGTATTTCAAAACAAAGGAATCAGTCACTAATGGTAGAATTTCAGGGGCATAGCAGGATGGTTAGGGCCCTTCCCAGTGATCCTTCAGTTACACAAAGGTGACTGCCAACTCCATGTACTCTAAAAGCAAGACCCACTGTAGTCTATAAGAGGAACTTAAAATTAAGCCTAAGGAAAGCTGTTAGTATAGAGAGGGCTCCTTCCTTTAAGAAACACAGGTTCAAGGGTTGTTGGAGAGTGAATAAGATCCAGACATTCACCGGAGCAGTCTTCTGAAGTCCATCCATCCATCATGTCTATTTTCTGACACTAGGACTTTGGCTTTCAGAGCAGGGCAGTCAGGTGCCACTGCATCCGCAGTGGGAGCAAAGCTTCACTGGTTATGATGCATCTGGCTTTTGAGCTCTGTAGCCGGTAATGTCTTTTGCTGTCATCATAGGGGTCCCAGGAATGAGTACAAGTCCTAGAAGAAGCAAGTTCATTGAATAATTCCTTTGATAAATAATGATTGAATGTCTAATGTGTGCAAGGTGGGATGCTAAGAATACTAGCAATATAAATAACATTATGATGTGGCCCCTATTCCCAGTGAGCTTATGGTTTATTAGATGAGATGATATGTACATATATAACCATAATACAAAAAAAGACTATGATAAAAGTACAAAATGCTAACACATTTATAAAGTACAAAGTGTACAATGGCGCCATATACAAGGTACTTTATCAAAGGCACAAAGTGTTAATACATTTTTTTAAACAAGGAATTAAAATTAATTTAGAATGGAGAGGATTCCCACTTAACTTACAGATTAGACTATACCTCTGAGGTTCCTTCCAACTCTGAAATTTAATGATTCTTTGATTTTTATGAGGTCAATTTTGACTCATCAGAATGAGTGGTAGTAGAAATTGTTTTTCCCCAGCAGGATCAGATGTTATCATCTTTAAATAATGGGCAGTGACCAGGAAATGTTGGGTAAGTATGAGATATAGACAGCCAGAGTCCATAGAATGAGGTGAGAAAATTCATTCACTAAGACAGAATTAGTATAGGCCACTGTGATTCCCTCCTCTGGTTCACATGCCCTCCCACAAAGCAGCAAAAAGCAAAAAGTCCAGTGTCTATAGCCAGCAGTTTGCCTGCTCAAAACTCTTTGCTACTTCAGTGAGGGTTGCCTAAAGGTGACATTGTGATTGAAGGGAATCGATTTGTCTTTGGTGCTTTCCCATTCCCTATTTTAGCCCTGGGATTTCAAAGAATATCTTATTGTCTGGATGTCTATCCTTAGTTTTTCACAAAATCTTTTAGTCACTGGGCCTGCAAATATTATTTAGAAACTAATTTGCATGAAAAGTGTACTGTAAGTTGATATCATTTTAAAGTATAACCTCTTGAAAAGCCAATGGAATTTAAATGAAGGGTCCTGGAGGACTGAAAAAGATTAAAGACCTAAAAGAATGAATCTTTAATGGTGGAATTTTAGATAGTCAATGGAAGATAGTTTTTGCTTTGTTTTTGTTTTTGGCAGGAGCCTTCTTGGCTGTCATGTTGGAAAGCGTCTGATAAATTCATTCACTTAAAATGTTACCTTTGGGTATTTGTCATCTTTAAAAAAATTGATAAATTTTATTTTTATATATTACAAAACCTCCTGGCCTAAATTCAAATGAATTCCCCCAAATGTAAGTCCTTGAAAATAGTTAAGTAAATAAAGAGTGATTGTGTCTGATAATATTTGCAATGTTGCATTTTAATAATTTTCCATTTCTCAAAAGAAAGGGCAGATGTTTGCTTTATAAGTTAGTATCAGTTTTGTATACTATTTTTGATCTGGGTTTCATTACCATTTCAAATTTTCTTCATTTATATTGTTACAGTAATTTTGTAAATTGTTCATTTGGTTCTGTTTTGTTCACTCTGCATCCTTTCATATGATATTTCACACATTTGAATTCTTATTAATCATGCTTCATGGTATCATAATATCCTATCACACTGGCATGCTGCAATTTGTGCAACCATTCTCCTAATGTTGGATTCATTTTGTTTCCAATATTTTGCTATATCAAAACAGAGCTGCTATGAATGTATTCATATAAATAGGCCTTTTCTTTTTCTTTTTTTCTCTATAGACTCTTTTGGGGGTATATACCTAATAAAGAGATTGTTAGGTCAAAGAGTATGAGTGATTTATGCACTTTCATGATTTTAAAGTTATTTTTCAGTGGTTGGACAGCTCCACAGCAAGTTAATGTGCTTGTTTTTCTACCTCTCATGAACCCTAAAAAAATGCATTTTTCCATGTTTTGTCAACTTTGCCAGTTTGATGGGTGATACCTCAGAGTTGTTTTCATCTTTATTTCTTTGATAATTGTATGGTCAGTGTGGATAGTGAACTAGCTTGGAAACAAGGAAAACTTTGGTTTAAGTATTGTCTCTGACATATGCTACCAATTTGACCCTGGGCAAGTCAATTAAACTGTAAGTTCTCTAGACAACTCTGTAAGATGATAAGTTGCAGAGAAGGCACCAATCTGCATTAGTGGAAGAAATTTCCTTACTGGGAAGCTCCCTCTACCAATGAAATCATAGGCTGAGCCCTTTATCCTTCTGTGATGATTATTCCTTAGAGCTTTCTTTTTTTTTTTTAAAGCTTTTTGCTTTTGAGTTCATAATTTGTGTTTTCTTTTTTGAGAAATTTTTTCCTATCTTCCTACTATTGGGTATTGCTGAATAACTCAGTTGTATCTATTAGTTTGTATCAATTCCCTATAGATTTTGGATATAAGACTTTTATCAGAGAAATTTTTTGGGGGGGAAATATTGTCCCCAGTCCATATTTTAAATTTTTTTTTGATGAGGCAATTGGGGTTAAGTGACTTGCCTAGCGTCACACAGCTAGTGAGTATCATGTGTCTGAGGCTATATTTGAACTCAGGTCTTCCTGATTCCAGATCTAGCATTGTGCCACCTAGCTGGCTCTTGGTAGATTAACTCCAAGATATTTAATTCCTCTAATTATTATTTTAAATGATATTTCTCTATTTCTTCATCCTAGTATACAGAAATCCTGATGATTTGTGGATTTATCTTGTGTTTACTACTTTGCTGAAGCAATCAATTGTCTGGTTAATTAATTTTATGACAGGGAAAACTATAAACCAACAAACAATCCCAAAATAAGCACAAGAGGATATTTTTAAAATTAAAGATGAGATATACAAATTAATTTTTAAAGCAATTGAATTAACATTAAGATAAATGTTCAGGGATATAAATTTTATTTGAAGGACTACTTTAGCTGTTTCCCTTGAAATCTGGTAAGTGATCTAATTATTATCATCCTTTTGAATATAGTTTTTAATATTTCTCTGACTTGGCCTTTGATGTAATCATTATTTAGGATGTCCTTTTTAATTTTCTCTTTAGGTCTACATTTTTTTTTTAACAATTTCATTGTGTTGTGGTCTGTAAAGGATGTGTTTAACATTTCTATCATGCATTTGCTTGAGTTGCAGATATTCCAGTGTTTTAAAAAATTAGTTCCATGAAAGATTGAGAAATATGTATATTCACTAAGATTCCCATTTGTGTCTCCATATGTCTATCAAATCCAGTTTCCCCCAATATTTTGTCTGTAATTTCCTTCTTGTTTATTTTTCCATTTGATTTATTGAGCTCTGACAAGGAGATGCTAAAATTGACTAGAATTCATGTCTTACCACTTAAACTTTTTTTTGGTTATTTTTTCCTTTGAGAACTTAATAGCTATCAGTGCCTATATATTTAGCACTATATCACAGGCTAATAGTATCATAGATTTAGAGCTGGAAGGGACCCCAAAAATCATTTAGTCTTACCCTCTCATTATGTAGATAAGGAAACTAAAGCCTAGAAAGATTTAATGACTTATCCACAGTCACACAGATAGTAAGCAGCAAAGCCAAGATTTGAACCAAGATTCCATGACTTTAGTTCTAGAAAATTTTCCCTGTATTATACTGCCATTTCAAAGTCATGTTTCATTATCTATGGTGTTTTTAGTAATAATGTAGTTTCCCTGATTATCTCTTTTGATATCATCTCTGTTTGCTATTGCCTTACATGAAATCATAATTGCAACTTCTGCTATTTTGAATTTAGCTGAAACATAATAGCTTTCACTCTAGTCCTTTATTTTAAATGTGTATCAACCTCTTTGTTTTAGATATGCTTCTTATAAGCAGCATGTTTTTGGGTGTTGTTCTTTAATCCATTCTGTAATTTGTTTCCCTTTATTGGCAAATTCAATCTATTAATATTTAAGATAACACTTGTTTGGTTTTCCCTACATTAGATCTTCTTATATTGCTTTTTCTGCCTTTGACACAAGGTACCATACTGGCCATTTTGTTTTTGACAGATCAATCTTACTCCAAGCACTAATAATATTCAGCCATTCACTTCCCTAATTTTATCCCATTCCTGGCAATGTTGAAGTGTGGGAAGTGTGGAAGGTAAAGGGATAGCTTTTTTTTTTTAACCAAAATAGTTGGCACCTTTGTGTATTTAAGTTTAAGTATCTGTAATCCGAGCCTGGCCAGTAACCTGCTCGAATGCACCCCACGATTGCCAGCCACCACTCAGGAATCCGGGGCAGAATCACTATCACATCGTCTCCTTGCTGCAGGCCACAGGCATCTGAGAGGACATTGGCTGCCTGGCGGGTGAAATCGCCGAACTCTTGGTTTGTACCACTTCACCTCATTGCCTTCATCACTCACCCACCACAGAGCTGGGGTCAAGGCTTTCTTGCCCTCCTGGTGAAACAGAAAACCTAGTGATACAGCATGCACAGAGACCAGCCATCCGTATGGGTTAGAGTGTACTAAATCCTCCAACCTTTCATTGAAGATCAGTGACAAAAGAAGGCAAGTTAGAAGGTTGTTTTTGTTCTGCTGTAGATGTGCTTTAATACTGTAACAACTGTCAGACACTGAAGAGGCAGCATAGCATATTAATCCTTGGGACAGTGTATGCATGTGTGTGTAATGCACATATGTGTATATATATGGATATGTATAGAGATGTATACACAATACATATATACATACATTTATGTGTATACATAAATACATACACACAGCCTGTACTGTTTGAAAGAGAGGGCTCCTGTCCAGTTTGCATTGGAGAGTAGGGTTAATGATGTCTAAGGGCCACTGGGTCAAAGGTTCTGAAGCCAGAATGAGTTCATACGACTCAGAGGCTCACGTCAACATGGACATTATTACAATATGGTGACATCATTTTAATGTTGCCTTCAAGACATTGTTTTGCCTGTGGATGCTTCCTGGTTCCCTCTAAACCTCTTAGGGTCTATTTCTATTCTTTATAGGATTTATTTGTCTCCTAGGCAACATCATTTATCACTATGTGAAAGCAATGGCCATGGCCAGGATTGAGTGAGGAAGAAATAAAGAATCCTAGAACATCATAACTGGAAGAAATCTTAAGACATGATCTGGTCTAACCTTTTTAATTTAGAGGAAACTAGAGCCAAGAAAGAGGAACAGACTTAACCAAGATCATACAGTAGCCAAGTCAGGTCTAGAAGCTAGGTTTTCTAACTCCCTGGGAGGCATTCCCCATCCCACTGTGCACAGTTGGAGGTAGTTGCAATGAAGATTGCTCTGCTGGGCAAGTAGGATATTCTGATGCCTTAACTGGGCACCATGGAGAGAGCACTAGTCTTAGAGTCAGGAAGACTTGAATCCAAAATCTCACCACAGACACTTCCTAGCTGTGTGACCCTAGAAAAGTCACTCAACTCCTCTCACCCTCAATTTCCTCATCTGTGAAATGGGGATAATAAAAGCTCTTACCTCACATGGTTGTGTGTTTTCCAAATCTTAAGGCATGTAAATGCTATCTAGCTGTTATTAGGGGAACCTGTGTCTCTCTGGGAGGTCAAGGGTAGAAAGTTTTGGAGCTAACTTCTTTTTTAAAGAAGGAACTTATTTTGTTATTCCAAGTGCATCATTTCCTAAGATTTCCACATATTTCCTCTAGTTGGTTATCTCCTTTTCCCCACTTAATAGTAATCTTATTTACAATTGCATGTAAAAATAGTTTTTAACATTCATTTTTATGTGATTTTGAATTACAAATTTTTCTCCCTCCCCCCCAATATAGCAAGCAATCTGAAATAGGTTATACATGTACAATCATGTTAAACATATTTCCACATTAGTTATGTTGTGAAAGAAGAATCAGAACAAAAAAACCACGAGAAAGAAAAAAACAAAAAACAAAAAAAAGTGAAAATTACATGCTTTAATCTGCATTCGGACTCCATAGTTTTTTCTCCAGATGTGGATAGCATTTTCCATCAGCAGTCTTTTGGAATTGTCTTAGATCATTGTATTGCTGAGAAGAGCTAAGTCTATCATATTTGATCATTGTACAATGTTGCTATTATTGTGTGTGATATTCCCCTGGTTCCGTGAAGCTAACTTCTGCAACTGAGAAAGTTTTCTTTAGAGTATGTAGGATAGAGAAAGATGGAAGGAGGAAGAATAGATTGTGATCTAGCAAATGCTTGATTTTTCTAGATGGGCTTTCAGATCCATTAATATGCATTGTGTTTGAGACCTACAACAACCTTTCTCCTCTTTGCCCTCATTTTGGGACCTCCTTCAGTTGAAGAACTACGGAGTCCAAATGCAGACTGAAGCATATGATTTTCACTTTTTTTTTTTATATTTTTCTTTCTCATGGTTTTTCCCTTTTGTCCTGATTCTTCTTTCACAACATAACTATTGGAAATAGTTAACCACAGAGCAGTGATCAGATGAGATGAATTGGCCCTTGGGGAAATTCTGACTTAAGAAAGACTTCATGGAGGAAGTAGGTGGGAGAGCTAGAGAAAGGGACCAGAAAGATGGACTAGGGATACTTGAAACTAAAACCACCCACACTACAGGGAAGAGGCAGACAAAATATGTGTTGTGTTGTGAGGTTTTGGGTGTTGTGTTCTGTGTTGGGGTTGGAGTAGAGCAAGGGTTCCCACTTTTCTGGGGGACACTTGCCATGATTTTGATATTCTACTTCCCAAAAACTAAACAGCACAAACACTAGGAGTCTAGTTCTTGCTTCCCAATTTCCCCCATTTCTGACACCTACAGTCACTAGAAATCCCTATCACTTTCTCCATTTGAGCCCAGTGATCCAGCACATCATTTGCAAAGTTAAACTTCTCAGGCATTTCTGGATTTTTTGCCCCCAAGAAAGCCTGTTGGGCCACGTTCCTGGGATGGAGGTGCAGTGGACAGCAGGACAGCCAGGAGGCCCACAGATCTCGGGACTGTTGGAATCTTAGCAGCAGCTGCATGATCAGGAGAGGATAGTCCTAATGGCACGGAGCCACAGCAAACCTCTGAGCCTAATTTCACTGCCAGAACTCTTTTGAGGGGAGAAACAGAAGAAAGGGTGTTACCTCCTTTTTGGCAACACAGCCCAACCAAACCTCGGGCCTCCAGGGCCACCTGAGGTAAACCAACCCCCTTCACTGCTCACATGATAGCTTGGTTGCATGTCCAGATACCAAAGAAGAGGTGGGGCAGGGGCTGGGGGTGGGCACTCCTCTCTGTTTCTGAGGTCTGCATCTTAAAGCAAGCATAGGACTAAGTTCCATAGGGTTGGCATTGTTCATCTTACAACACGGAGGCCCTTCCCAGAACAAAACAGACCAATCCCTATGATGTTTGCTAACAATACAGAATTTTCAGGGACTCCAATCCTACTTCCTCCCTCCCCCCAATATGTGAAAATACAAGAAATAATGTTTTTCCTACAGGATACCACACTGCTGTATCCACTGTATCCACATCTGTACATGTGGTGGCAGATAGAGCACTGGACTTGGAGTAATAAAGATATAAGGCCAAATCCCACTTATCTGTGTGACCCTAGACAAGTCACTTAATTCCCTTAGCCTCAGTTTCCTCATCTATAAAACAGGGATATTAATGGCAACTACTTTACAAGGTTGTTGTGAGGATCAAATAAGATAACATGTGTAACATCTGCAAAACTTAATGCAGTATATAAATGTTAGCTATTGTTATCCTGGTTTGTTTTATAGTGTTTGCTGTTGTTGAGTCATTTCAGTAATGTCTGACTCTCTATGACCCTATTTGGGGTTTTCTGGGCAAAGATACTAGAGGGATTTTCCATTTCTTTTTACAGCTCATTTTACAGATAAGAAACTGAGGCAAAGAGGGTTAAGTGACTTGCCTACACTCACACAGCTAGTAAATGTCCAAGGCCAGATTTGAATTCAGATCTTCCTGACTCCAGGCCTGGCATTTTATCCACTTTGCCATCTAACTGTGTTTAACAGCATAGACAATTCTATTACCAATAATATTTATATTTACCAGTGCTCCAGTCAGTTCAGGGAGAGTCAAATTCAAACTGGTATAAAATGAGTGTGAGATTTGGAAGAAAGAATCATAGATTTAGAGCTGGAAGGAACTGTCAAAGTCATATAATCCAACTCTCTGACCCTTTCATTCAATGATAAAGACTCCATCTCACCATACTAGTTAATCAGATGTGCCTCAGCTCTCACCATGACATAAACATGACATAGGATAATGTCATGGGCCTCCTTTAAATGGGGTCCAAGCTTAGGATCAGAATTTCAGGTCTGGAAGGTTCTCCTATAACTTTGACCTATACCTGAATGAGAATCTCCTCTACCATCCCCCCAATAAGTGGCAATCCAGCTCTTCTTTAATGATCTCTAGTGAGAGTTAACTTACTATCTACGGAGACCAGACCTTTCCACTTTTGGATAGTTCTAAGAGTTAAGAAATTTTTCCTTTCATCATCCTAACCTCATTTCTTTGCAGCTTTCACCTATAGATCTTATTTCTTCCCTCTGGGGCCACACTGAGCATGCAAATACCCTTCAAGTGTTGAAGACAGTTATAAAGGTCTGGCAAGAAGAAATGCCCACATTGACCATGACTGAAAATGTACATCTCTTTTTGCGTTGTAGCTTTCTCAGCTCTCAGACTCCTCAAACTTCTTGTAAAGTTTATTCTTTTTTTACACCCCCATGTATTCATACTTTCCCACAGCCCTTCTTCCCCAACCTTACCCTCTTCCAACTCCAGGCTTGGCACCTCCCTCTGGGTGTGTGAGTGATGAAAGGATAAGGATTTTTCAACACCTCTTGAGACTTAAGTGCTTACCACTAGTGGGGTTTTGGGAAGAAAGCAATTGTGAGGACTCACTCAAGGAGGCTTAGAACAAAAGGAGGAGGAGCTCTCCTATGGGAGATTAGAATCAAATCTAATTTTATCTCCTTTTCAATGCTCACTCTCTGCCTAAACCCAAGTTGCTCATAAGCCATAAAGTTGGACCAGGCAATATTTCATCAGCTAAAAGCCAAGGCTAGCAATTTATTTAAAAGGACAATTATGTGATTAATTCAACTCAATTCAATTTAATTCATTTCAAAAAGCACACATTAAGCACCTACTATGTATAAGGCTTTATGCTATTATGAAAAATGCCTGGGATGAATCTCTTGAGCTTGCAGCAGTTCTGGGGAAAATCAATTTCTTCCTGATGTGATCCATAATCTCACTTACTGTGTGTCTATGGGTGTGCATGGTATCATTTGTCCAGTTTGTGGCCACCTTCCTCATCCCCTCTATGAACTGTATTTTGTTATTATTTCAGTGCTTCTTGACATATAGATTTGGAGTAGGTTGCCTTTGACTTTCCTTGCACTCTAAACCTACAATCCTGTGATCTTTGGAATGAGTTCTGAGAAGTGCCTACCACAGCACCTCTCACACTGCTAACATTCTGTAAATGTTTATCAAATTTTTTAATCTTGTGATATAACACTACTGTGCTGTGAGAAATGATGAACAGGTTAATTTTAGAAACTTTTTAAATTTAGAAAATTTTAGAAAAACATAGAAAGACTTGCATGAAATAACGAAGAGTGAAATGAGCAGAACCAAGAGAACACTGGATACAGTGGCAGCAATATTGTTCAAAGAGTAACTTTGAATGACTAAGCTATTTTGAGTATTATAAATATTCAAATCAACTACAAAGGACCTATGAAGTGTGGTGATTAAAATTGCCCAACCTACAATAAAAGAGACCAAGACAGAGCTCGGAGCCAATGACACTTTATTAAAGGGTCCCCTCTAATGCAGTGAACCTCAGATCTTCCTTACAATCTAAGAAACCTCTTCTTCCAGGACCTTGTTTTTATAAGGTTTCCAAATATGCAAATATGACTCTTGAGGGCCAAAAATGACATGTCAGCAGGGGGGTCACAGGTTGGGCAAAGCATGGGGCATTTCCACTAATTGGTCATAAGATGGTCACTTGCTCATGCTGGACCAAAGAGGGAGGTCTGGAGGTACAAAAATAAATTGGGGGACTTTCCAAATCATTAAGGTATTCCACCCATGGAATTGGACATGGAATTTGAGCAAAACAAGATGGAGACATCTTTATCAGCATTCTTGTGCTTGCACAAGTGAGCCTCATAATTTGGTAAACAAATAGTAAACATTACATTGAAGTTTGAGGCCCTATAAGAACCTATCCATCCCTATATGATTTATGTAATGTGTCAAACTGATTGAAATAGAGTAGGGGTGCAAATGAATTATTTTTCACAAAGGAAGATGCTACCCATTTCCAGTGAAAGAGCTAATAAATAGAAGTTTGTATAGTATGGTTTTACATTTAGCTATCTATCTATGTCAGATGGTGGCCTTCTTTAGTTCAGGTTGGGAGGGAGGGAAGGAGGAAGCATGGAACTCAAAAAGTAACTATCTCCCTCCCCAAATTGTTAATCTTTCTGAGCCTCAGTTTTTTAACCTACCGAAGTTAGCTTTAAATCTATGATTTTTTGATTCCTAACTTCTATTACCAATTCCATAAAGGCTCTGTCAACTATGAATTTGCCCAAGCCTTTATTAAACATATTTATATTTTCAGTCATTACTATTTGTAAACAGAACAGTGAGTGGTGCAGTGGTAATAGGGTGGTCTGGGAGGAGGGCAGGTAATAATAAATAAATTTACCATCTGCTGCCTCTTACTAGTCACAAACCATTTGTGATTTTATTGGTATGGGCCTTCTGTCCCTGATGTAGATTGGAATTCCTCTGCACCAGAATCAGCTCAGTACTTGGTAGCCAGCCTTTCAGGGATGAGTGCTTTGGCATTCCACTAGCCTAGCTCTCGAATAATAGGAACACAGTCTTTGGCAGGACAGGTCCCTGACGACTTTCATGATGGACTAGATCCATCAGAGCTTGTATGCTACCATCATAGTCTTTAAGAACCCAAAGTCTATGCCACAATCAGAAACCAGATTAGAACTTTGGAAATATAGCATGTTTGAGCAAAAAGAGGCCTAAGCAATCATCTAATTCTGCCCTTCTTTTTTCAGATTAAGCAACAGAGGCCTAGACAGATTTGCTGACTTTAATACCAATTGTATGGCCCTAGGTAAATCATTAACTTCTCAGTGCTCTAGGCCAGAGGGGTCAAACTCACAGCCTGCAACATTACATAAAATGTAATTGGGAAATATTTAACAAAATAAGTAAAAATTTAATGAACATAGATAACATTGCATTTTTAAAAATAACATGAGCTTGCAGGAATTCTGGTACATAGATTAATGGCCCTGTTTCTATTTGAGTTTTACACTGCTGCTCTAGGCAACTCTAAGACTCTAAGTTTAGGAAAAGGTTGCATTGGGAGTGGGAGTTCCCTAAATCAAAGAAATCACTAGTGCTGTTCTTATCTCTGTGCACATGAGCTAATACTGTATACCTTTAATACCTTAGCTAGGTGTCTATTTGATTCTGTGGGCTCCTTACTTAGATATTAAGAATTGGAAGGGATGTTAGATGTCATGAAATTCCATCTACAATAGCCTTTATCAAAATTCATTCAGACTTTCTTTGAGTTTCAACTGGTGACAAAGACTTACACCCTATCTTAAGAGGCAATACATCCCATTGTTGACAGCTGGACTTATTCTTGAGTTCATGGGACTTACACCCATTTGTACTAATTTTACCCCATAGAGTAATGCAGCTTAAGTTTTTTCTTAATATACCTCTCCAACTATTTGAAGGCAATATTGAAGTTCTTAGCCAAAGGCTCTGTTCCCCATTTATTCTGTCAGGGAAGGTTTTGTTTTGTTTTAATTGGAGGGGTTAGTATGCAGGACGTTGTTAAGTCCAGCGCACTAAATTGGAAGGAGGGTAGAGTGCAGTATAGAAGACTCTGGTCAGAAAAGGGAATGAGGACACTTGTAGGGGTGGTGGAGTGGCAGGGATGGAAGTAGAAAGAGGATTTGGAAAGATGCCAAAGACAAATCATACTGTGTTTTCTTTCTTTCTTTCTTTCTTTCTTTCTTTCTTTCTTTCTTTCTTT
>NW_020954585.1:8883690-8915252 GCF_900497805.2 Vombatus ursinus
TTCTTTCTTTCTTTCTTTCTTTCTTTCTTTCTTTCTTTCTTTCTTTCCAGCTTAGGACAGCCCTGACTCTGGTTAGTAACACCCTAGGAATAATAAACCTAGGAAAAAGGCCTTAACTTTTAAGGGTGTTCCAAGTCCTTTCTTTCTTCGGATTGAAGTCACTTGGTATCCTTTTCTTCAGTCTTCTAGGCATCAATATCATATCAGGTGTAATTTCTTAGTTCTACCACCAAGGCCATTCTAAGCTTCCTCATCCGAGTCACATTTTCAGCTTGTCAGCTGGGGAGTTCTTACTAATTTAAAATGGAATTCTACTTGCTATAGCTAATGCCTGATGAGTAGAAATGATCCAATTTCCTTTCATAGCCTAAAGGCTGTTAGTAAGATCTTTGGCCTTGGAAGTCTCCCTCCCCCTTCTTCCTACTTCTCAAATCTTCCTTCCCAGCCAAAACTTCTTGCGACTTCACTTACCTCTGATGAGAGTGCAGGGTGAACATCAGATTGTACAAGGAAACCTGGAGCCCTTGGGATGTAAGTAAGGACCCGCTAGACTAGCTCTGTGGTTCATCTCAGAATCTTAAGTAATAGGTTTCTCTACTCTGGAAGGGTAAACTGTTAGATGCAAGGAGAAGATTCTTTTGCGAGACCACGGTAGAGAACAGCACTTCCAAAGATTCTATTTCATAGGACAGAGATGGTTTGCTGACGTTCAGGAGAGCTCTGAGTTTTCTGGGGGAAGGGCCAATGGCAAGAACCTTTCTCAAATGCTCCTCCTCCTGTCTTTAATGTTTCTACATTTGACAGTCCTCTCAGAGCCTGTCAGAGCATCGCATAGTTGCTCTCTTTCTAGTATGTGGTGTTGGTTAAGGTGTATTAACTTTCTGAGCTATTTAACCCCTTCCTACCCTTTGGTCCAGTTTAGCTTGGATGCCTCCTTATAAGAATCTGCACATGTGATGGAAGAAACATAGGATTTGGAAAGATCAGAAGATCTGAATTCAAATTCTGATTTTGCTATTGACTATTACGTGGGTGGTTCTGAGCAAGTCATTTAATAGCTTTGGGCCTCAGTTTCCACATCTGTAAAATCAGGATCAAATTCTTTCTGATATTCCCTCCATTCCAGCTTTTTATTCTATTATTGTGTCTATTCTCTAATGGATTCATCATTCTCACTTGTCCTAATAATATCTCTACACTGTGAAAGCATTCATCCAAGTTGAGATTCAGCCCTTTGTTCTAGGATATTGGTAGAGAAATACTTTTTAGGAAAGGTCATGTGGTGCAGTGGAGAGAATACTAGGTTGGAGTAAAAAAAAACTTGGGCCTCAAATCTCACACTTAGCATTTTTTGTTTGTGTGACCCTAATTGAGTCATTTTCCCTCTCTGTGTATCAGTTTTCTTATCTATAAATTGGGTGTATTTGTCAATATTTAAGTGTTCTTCCGATTCTAAAGTTCTATAAAGCTCTGAATCAGAAGATAAAGGCTCAGGGAAGGGACAGATATTGTTGGAAGGACCTGTGTCCATGAAAAAATATATCAATTTCTTAAGTTCACTATCCAGTGGACAAAAAAGAGCTGAGATGGTGTTTCAGGGGCTGAAAAGAACTTTAATCCAATCCAAAAAGGCATTTATTAAACACCTATTATGTGCAAGGCAACAATAATACAAAGACAAAATGAAAAATGGAAAATAGTTCTTGCTGTCAAAGAACTAATATTCGGTGGGTTGAGGAGCATGAAGGGAATGTATGTTTATGTCACAAAAGCAGATAATACCTACACAGATGTACAGAGAGTACTTGCACATACGGCTGGGTGGGAGGGGACACATTAACATCTTCCCTTCCTCTTCCCCTCTCTGTGTTACTTCTAGATTGAAATACAAACTCCTCATCTTTGAGTTGAAAGCATTTCACAATCTAGCTTCATCCTACTTTCTTGGGGATGTTGCATATTATTCTCCTTTATTCACTCTATTTTCCAGCCAAACTAGCTCACTTGTTCCCTGAACTCACTATTTTCCATCCTGCCTTTGTGACTTTCCATAGGCTGTTCCTAATGCACTCTTTTTTCAACCCAAACTCTTAGAATCTTTAGCTACTTTCAAGCCTAGTAGAGTCACCCACCATAAGAAGCCTTCCTAGATTCCTCTGCTTATCAGTACCCTCTTCTTCCTCTTCAAATTATCAGGTGTTTACTAATAAATATGCATAGAATATGGCCTGGGCATTCTAGCATGCCTTGGGGAGGGCCTTGCCATTGGCTTTCCCCTCAGGAAAGCACAGAGCCAACCCCCATTGTCAATCTCAGAAAGATAGGGACAAGCACTGCACACTGCAGAGCACTCAGAGCTCTGAGGCTCTGGGAGATAAAAGGTCCCCTCAACAATTGGACCAATGCACTAGGGGCCTTGCAGGTTTCCTAAGACCAATTAGATCTTTGATAACCAATTGACTCTGGGGCCTTTTGGGGGTATATAGTAGGGGATAGGATGACTCTTGTGTAGGGGTTGTGCAAAGAGAAGAAAACAGAGGTGGGTCTAGGCCAGCACCTATGTTAGATCATAAAGAGGTAGAGGTAGAAACCTAGGTTTGTGGCAAAGATCAGGTCCTTGAATAAGTCAACCCATCCAGATCTGCAGAGGAGTCAAATCCAAACTATAGTGGGGACAGTACCTAACAGTGTCTACTCATCTCATCTAAGAAAATGAGACTGCTGCAAAGTCCCAATCTGGGAACTGAGGCCAGAGATAAGCAGATAAAAATGCAAATATAATGAAGAAATACTTCGTTGTATTGAGTCAAAAGGAGTCCAAGAAGTAAGCCCAAAAAAGATGAATATAATTCCACTACAGCTACAAGTAGCATCTCAAAGAAAAGAATGACTTGGTCATAAACATTATAAAAATGACTCAATGAAATGAAGCAAAAGATAATGAAATTAGAACACTTGAAGGAAATAGAATAAAAAGCTGATGTCTTATCTAAATGGGATCCCTGAAAAACAGAATGGATTTCTCTGAGACACCAAGAAATATTAGAACACAATTAAAAGATTAAAAAAATTCAAACATATAAGAGATTTACTACCAAGAACAACTAATGTGGGAAACAATTGGAGATTTAATTTAAGAATAATTGGGGTCCCTGAAAATCATGGTCATATTTTTAAGAATAGTTACTATATTTTACTAAATCATAAAAGAAAACTACCTAGATATATTAGACCCAGAAGGCAAAATAAAAATCAAAAGAATTCACTGGCTATCTCTTGAAAGAAATCCCAAATTGAAAGCAAATTGGAATGTCAGAGACAGAATTTAGAGCTGTTAGGTCAAAGAAAAGAAAAATGCTGCAAGCTGTCAGAAAGAATGAATTCTACTAAGGATCACATAAGTCTATGTTGCAACTGCTTTTAAGAAGAGATAATCTTGGAATATATTCCAACTGACAAAAAATAAAGATTTACAATAAAAAAATAACTTCCTGCACAATTGACTATAATCCTATGGCAGAGGTGCAGTGGAAGGAGAGAATGGATCTTTAATGGAATAAAGGACTTTCAAGCACTCTTGATGAAAAGACCAAAACTGGGCAGAATTTTTGAAATGCAAGCAGACAAGAGAAAACTAGAAAGGGAAATATATTTGAGCAATTGCAAGAGGATAGATGATAATCAAGTAGTTATGTTCTAATAAACAGACAAGAGATAAGTATCCCTTCAAACTCCTATAGTCTTCAAGGACACAGAGGGTAGAAAGGAGGATAAAACAAGTCCTGGAGTAGTTTTGTTCTGCCTTGTTAGTTTCAAGAGAAGAAAGGAAAGTAAGTGAAAATGGACACTATAAGGAAGAAATGAGAAAGAAGGGGGAGCGAACTTACTATTTTTCTTATAATTGGAGTATGAGGTTTGTAGTTAACAAGCACCTATTAAGTACTTACTGTGTTCTAGACACTGTGCTAAGCACTGGGGATAAAAATACTAGCAAAAAGAAAGATAACCTCTGCCCTCAAAGAACTTACATTCTAATAGGGGTATACATGTATAAAAATTAGGGTCAGGAAACTTGAATGGGGGGATAGTTGATAAGAGCTACCTGGGCAAGTCATGATGGCAAAGTCTTTGGACCTAAGAATGAAGCATAGCTGGGCTGTGCTTGTCCCCAAAAAGAACTCACCAATGAGAGAAGAAGGCAAGGATGATGGAGGGATATTACAGGGTAAGAAGGCCCTAGGTTATGGGGATGATAGGGTAAATGAATCCTTAGCTTCAGGAGCACAGCTGGAAGAGAAATAAAGCATGACCTGCTTGAACCCATCCCCAAAATGGAGATCTTCAAAGGAACTCACCAATAGGAGAACTGGCTGGCATGGCAAAGGAATATTATGAGAGAACAAAAGTATACAAACATAGAGGTAGGGTTGGGAGGAAAGGGCACCTCTTGAACCTTACTCTTATCTGAACTGGGAAAAGGTGGGATAAATATGCACACTTACACTCATACATAAATTTAGTGTAGAAATATATTAAATTCAATGTGGGAAGAGGGAAAAAGAATAGGAGGATTTAATGAGGACAACAGAACTGAGAAGGGTAGAAGCATAAGCAAAACACATTTCAAGATGGATTGTAAAGAGAAATTAAAAGAAAAGAAGGTGTAAGAGCCAGTGATCACGGTCATGGATAGGCGAAGGGAGGAAGAGCAGAAGAATGGGATCAGACCACTTCAATTATAAAAGACCAGAATGATCAAACTCTTTGTAAAGAGGAGTGGGTAGCAAAGAGAGGAAAAATTGTCAAGATTTGATAGAGGGAAAAACACAATAAACAAGCATGACCATGAAGGTGAATGAGATGAAATCACTCAGAAACAGAGGAGGATATCATAATAGTTTAGGAAGCATAATCCAACGATATGTTGTTTCCAAGAAACTCACATTTACAAACACAAGATTCACAGAGTTAAATGAGATGTTTTAGCAGAATTTATTGTGCCTCAAGTTATTTTTTTAAAAAAGCAAAACGAATATTTACAAAAATACAAAATACCTAGACCAAGAAAAAGAAACAGAAATTAAATCACTTAATTTCGGAAAAAGAAATTGAAGTCCATACATGAATTCCCAATTAAAAAATAAACCTAGACCCAATCAAATTTACAAATGAATCCCATCAAATGTTTAAAGAATAATTAACTCTAATATTGAAATTAATAAATTGTTTGCAAAAAATAATGAAAAAGAAGGGATCCTATCAAACTTTTTCTGTAAGACAATCATTGTCCTGATATCTGAACCAGGCAGAGATAAATCAGATAATGAAAACTACAGCTAATAGTTCTCATACATATTGATATGAAAATATTGAAAAAATATTAGTGAAGAGGTTATAGCAACTGTTATCTTATGTGCAAGCTGGATTTGTGCCAGGAATACAAGGTTGGTTCAATATTAGGAAAGCTATAAATGTAATAGACCATATTAATAACAAAACAATAAAATTACTTGATTTGATCAAGAGATGTAAAACAAGCTTTTGACATAATACAATACCCACTTGTGGTTCTGGGTAAGTAAGGCAAAAGCTCACATATCAGAAACTCAAGTCACAGAAGCATAGTACAAATTTACAGGGGGGAAATGGGATAAAATGGGGATGATAGCTAGAAGGGAGGCTAAAGTGAGGAGAAAGCCAGGAAGTATGACAAATGTAAATTCCTATACTCAGACTCAAGCCGACTGCATGAGTAGAGCATGGGGGAAGATGTGGCTAGGAAGAAGTTCATATCAAAAAGTTCTAGTGGTTTTAATTGACTGTAGCATCGTGAAAAGAAATCTGACTTTTCAGTAAAAGGACCTCTCTATATATGAGTTTCTTCATCTGTAAAATGAAGGGGTTGGACTAGATAATCTCTAAGATTCCTTAAAAAATGTAAATGCCATTATCTTGGATTACATTGATAATAATAGTAATGTCACATGCTTACAAAGCACTTTTGAGATTTAACAAGTGTTTTCCTCAAAATAACCCTTTATCCAGCATTAGGTAGGTGATGGCCCCTCTGCACTCTGTACTAGTCAGACATCAAATGTATTATATCTAATTCTATGAGCCACATTTTAGAGGAGACATTTATGAGATGTAGTTGGTCCAGAGGAGGGTGACTGAAATGGCAAGGGAATTGAATACTGTGCCCCATGAGGATCCACTGAAGGAACTGAAGATGTTTAGCTTGAAGAGACGAAGACTTAGGGAGTTGAGAGGCTGAGAGACTTGCTCATAATTGTACAGTTACTATTTCTGAGGCAGGATTTAAACTGTGACTCAAGTTCAGTATAGTTTCTCTCATGCTCATGTCTGTTTGATTGCTCCCTTAAACAATCCTCATGTGACCTGTCAGCATCCAAGAGAAACAGCCTTTCAAATGACCCCTGAGCTCTTGCAGTAGAGAGAACATGAATCAAGGGAATGTGATCTCTGCTCCCATAAGCCCCCGGGGAGCAAGAAGCTCAAGTCTGTCTGACCTCTGCCCCCACCATTGCTACCACACTGCTCTGCAGGGATTCATTGCAATAAGCCTTCAAAATTCCCACCTTCAAAACAGGAACTCCAGTTTCCTGACCCCTTACCCTCAGAACCTCATTAGAAGCAGGGTCTCTGACTTTCTCTGGTGCTTGAGAGGGAGCTAGTGGACTCTGCCTTCTGTCATCGCAACTAATCCAATGATATGATGGCTCAATTCTATGAGGGTAACTCATTCCCCCCTCCTCTCCTCATCTCAGTGATACAGACTCACCAGCTGCCTAGACAAAATCTCCTTCCCCTGATACTACTCTGTGTTCTAGTACCCAGGTCTGCTTAATCTTATCCCTTCCATATCCTCTTCTAACTCTATTTTCATTGTGCTCTTTAGAACCTTGTTTTGTCACTAACAAACTCACCTCCATTTTAGATCTTTTCCTCTTGAACCCATTCCATCTTCTTATACTCATGGAAATCTACCTTTTCCCCCCTCATCCCCCAAGACACTGGCCACTCCTTCCAGTGTTAAATAGTAATCTCTTTTCCATTTTCTCCATCATCGTATCAATCCCCAAAGATGGGACTAATATTATGTAGAAATTATGCTAAATCTGAGTCCTCTCTCTCGAGAGACCAAGATGGAATGGAGGATGGTGTACCCCTGAGAGATGGGAAGTAAATGTTAATACTTTTGTTCTTACTACATCTTCAAAGTAAAAAACTAATTGATATAGTTAAATGGGACTAGGATACTAGTTACTAGTACCTATAGTGGAGGGAATACACCAAGGATAGGGGGTAGAACTGATAGTAATAGTGAAGAGACACATCAAACCCTCATGGGATACCCCTAGAACACTAAGGGGATGGAGCCAGCCTGGCTCTGGGATATTGATCCCAGAGAATACTCTCAAACAAATGTAATGCAATTTAAGCCTTTCTATAAATTCTTTTAAAAAATAAATGAAGTGGTCCACTATCAGAATGATATTAATCAATGTTCTCTGGGGCCAAATGAACAATCAGTTCTGAACTCACTTACTTCTATTATTGAGCCAACAGCTCTCCCTCTTGGACACAAGAATAAAGGCCTTGCTAAGCCCCACATATATGTCCAAGTCATTTATGTTTTCTGTTCTTTTCCCGCTCTGCTCCTGACTTTTTAGACTTCAAAACCACGCCTGGGACCTCTTAACCCTGGAATATCCAACCATCTATGCAACCTTCTCACCTGAGAATATCCTTCTGCTAAACTGGCCCCCTATTTCCACTGATGAGGGGACCATTAATGGAGGGATCCCAGGCTGGTCAACTTTTATGCCCCTCCAGACTGTGTGCCTGACTATATGGACTTTAATACCACGTTCCTGTAAAGGTACCTTCTTTCCCCCTCTCCTCCTTCACCTCCTATTTGTGTGTTGTTGTTCCCCACTAGAATATAAGCTCCTCAAGGTGAGGGACTGTCTTTTTGCCTGTATTTATATCCTCAACATCTATCACAGTGCCTGACACATAATAAGCTCTTAATAAATACTTAGTGCTTTATTGGCTTCCTGAACTAATAATATTTTAATCCTTTCAGAATAAGAAATAAGATTAGTCTGGCAAAATTTATACTTAAGAAATTCATCCTAGTTTGTGATGATTATAACTTCAACCCTTTTTTATTGCCTTCATTTCTAAGCACTAAACATCTCTTTAACAAGATGTTCAAGAAGGTTATGAATAGTTGACATTAAGCTCACTGGTCACTATAGTCTAGCACCACCTAGATATCTCTAGAAGAACCATCAAGGAAAAAGGCAAAAGGCAACGTATGTTGAAGCTGGAGCAAGACAAGAAGTTATCCCATGAGTAGCTTTGTCCTTGGCAAATGTGACCAGCCTTTTTATTCATCTTGATAGGGAAAACACCAATATAAAATGTTATGCAAATGTATTTCCAAAAGGATCCCCATATAGATCAGAAGATGTAGACTGATGAGATAGCAGTGGGTACTTGCAATGGACAGTGAAAAGGATCTGTTCCAAAAGGTTTCTCAAATGAGATGTTCATTGGCTTGGAAATGGTCAGGGTGCTTTGCTTGGGAGTTGAATATGGATATGGCATAGTAAGCAATCATGGTTCTGGCCTTTACTCTCCTTACTTCTTCTAGGTGCTCTCCAATTAAGGGGATCTGTTTACTGAGTGGAATTGTTTCCATGAGGAATGGAGATAGAATCTGACCTTCTTAGCTCCAGAAGTGACAACCAGGTCAAGCAGCGTTTGGGGGATGATAGGAAGTCCAAGGAATAGATATGAGATGAAGAGAAAAGGAGAAGAATAAAGAGATCTGGGGAAGAAGAAGAGAAACTAAAATTCAGTTTCATTTAAATCCAGCAAACATTTACTAGATGCATACTAAGTGCAAGGAACTGTGCTAGGTGCTGAGGATACAAGACCTTAAAGAGACATTCTCTGGGGCTCTTCAAGGAGCTTACATTCTGCTGGCAGGAATATATCATGTACAACAGGGGTGTCAAACTAAAATAGAAATGAATACCTGCTGGCAATGGAAATGAATCTACATTCCTATGATGTAGAAAACCACAAATTAGCATTATCTATTTTATATTACATTTTTATATATTTTGTTAAATATTTCCCAATTATATTTTAATTTGGTTGGGGGCACTTACCACCACTTGCTGCCCACATTGACACCTCTGATGTATACAAATAAGCAAATATGAAGTAACATGAGAAAAGGGAGAATGCTAATGACTGGGGAGATTGGGAAAGATTAGACAGTGTGACATAAGTTAAGTTTTGATGGAAGATGAAGGTTGCAAGAGGCAGAAATGGAAGGTGTTTATTCCAGACGTAGAAGCTGGCCTTTGTCAGTGCACAGGAGAACTAGTATGTGGTATCCATGAATGAAATACAGTTGGACCAGCACACATGAAGTGGAGTGATATGAAATAAGGGTAGAAAAGAAGGTAAAAGCCAGATTTGGAGGGCTTTAAAATACAAAGTGCAGGAGTTTGTATTTTATCTCTGATAATAGGCAGAATCTAGAGGTTTTAAAAAGGGGAAAGTCATGGTTAAATCTATACTTTAGGATATTTTTTGGCAGTTGTATGTAGGATGGATTGGAGGTGTAGGGATGGTGAAGAGGGAGCCAATAGAAAACCTAAATTAGGATTGTTGTCATTAAAGTAGATAAATGGCAATGGGTTCCAGAGATGTAGAGAGATAATTGACAAGACTTGGCAAATGGTTAGACAGGGGGCTTGAGGGAGACACAATGGGAGAGAGACAGGATGACTGAAGTTAGGCAGCTAGGTAATTGTGAAGATCTTGGGTACCCTCAAGAGAAAGAGAGGTTTTAAGGAGGGGCAGACTTAGAGAGTAGGTGAGTTCATAGGATCATAGATATAGAGCTGGAAGGGACCCAAATGGTCATCTAGTCCAACACCTTACTTTGCAGATGATGAATCTTATGTCAAGGAAGTTAAGTGAGTTGCCCAAGGTCACATAGGCAGTAAGCAACAGAGACAGGATTTGAACCCAGGTCCTCTGTCGCTGGAGTCAACGTTCTTTACATTTTACTGGGCATATCAGTCTTGGGTGTGCTGGATTTGAGATGCCAATAGACCATGAGATGTTCAGAGGAACATGAGGCAATGAAAGACTGGAGTTCAGGGGAAAGGCTAGGGTTAAATAAAAAGGTTTAGGATTTATCTGAATAGGAAAAATAATTGAACCCATGAGCGCAGATTAGATCACCTAGAAAGAAAGCTTGGAGTGAGAAGAAGTCTCAAGGCAGAGCCCTTGGAGACACCCACAATTAGTCGTCAAGAAATGATGAATCAGCAAAGAAGATTAAAGAGGAGTAGTCAGAGAAGCAGGACAGAATAATCCTGAAAGCCAATAGAGGGAATGATCAATCATAACTGGCACTGATATTTTGCTTTATGGTTTTCAAGGTGCCCTATAAAACATCTCATTTGACCCTTATGATAATCCCATGAGGTTAGTACAAATATTATCCCCATTTTATAGGTAAGGAGATTGAGGCTTAAAGAATTTAAGTGATTTGCCAGAGGTCAGACAGTTTGTAAATATCAGAGGCAGGGCTTGAACTCAGATCTTCACGGTGTCAAGTTCATCACTCTATTTGCTATGAATGTCAAAAGCTGCAGAAAAATCTATATGGTTAAGAACTGAGAAAGAGTCATTATATTTGGCAGCTAAGGGGTAATTGTAAACTTAAATGAAGCAATTTAAGTCAAGCAATGTGATCACAAGCCAGGTTGCAAGGGGTTGAAAAGTGAGAGGAGGAAGAATTGGAGGCAGCAGGAGTATTTAACTATTTCCAGAACTCTTAGCATTGAAAAAGAAGAGAGAGTTAGGAAGATTTTTTAAAACCTTCTGATTCTATATAATTCTTTTTAAAATTTTTTGTTATTTATTTATTTTAAACATTCTTTTATTTTTAAATTTTGAGTTCCAAATTCTCTCCCTCCCACACCCTCCCTTATACACTAAAGCAAGCAATATGACATCAATTATACATGTGAAATCATATAAGACATATTTTTATGTTAGCCACAGTTTTTAAAAACAAGAAAAATAAAGAACGTGAGAAAATTATACTTCAATTTGTATTCAGAATTCATTAGTTCTTTCTCTTGAGGTGAAAAGAATTTTTTCATCATGGTTTCTCTGGAATTGTCTTGGATCATTGTATTGTTTCAAGTGTGTCTCTTGTAAACAATTTATTATTGGATTCCAGTTTAAGGGAGGATGGAGGTACTTTCTCTCATGGTGATAGCAATACCTGAACTATTCCTCAAAGTCTTCCACACTGTTCCCAAGACGTGATGTAGCTACTTTGAGTTTCCCACTTTCATTGTCTTGGCACTCCTCTACTGGGGCCCAGCTGACCTCCCAGCTAACTTGGACTCTTGGGGGGTGCTGCCCCCTCTCTTGTTGTGACTATTGTCACTTTTGGAATGCTATCTTGGTTCTCAAGGCATGCACTGTCCCCCTGTCCCCACCTGCCAGCCAAACCTCCCCACCTTTATCAATTGAATTTGCCTTGTTAATGAGTTCTAGTTATATTTCTCACTTCAGTTCACAGAGTCTGTTTCCTTCTCTGTAAAATGGGAATAATCATCTTTGCACTACATATATCAGAGGGCTATTGTGACTAAAGCAATTTATAAAACCTAGAGTATTACATAAATGTGAGCTATTATTGTTATGAGATGCTATTTTGAACATTAGCACAATCCACACCCAGGCTATTCAGAGGGCTCATTTCTAAGAAGATTCTTGGAAGCATATCATGGGCAGGCTTCTCATTTCATAGAACTCAGACATTCTTAAAGTTGAGGGGAAGATCAAGCCAAAGCCTCTGCAAGGAATGCTGAAAGGCCAATAAGAAGCTTCTCCAACTCCATCTTAATTCCCCCACTCTTTCTTTCTTAATTTGCTCCTTTGAATTTTCCCGCTGACTGTCTTTGGCAGTGCTTCGACAAATTCCACCTAATTAAAAATAAAAATATTAGTAAGTAAATAGATGAAAAATTCTGGCTTCCCTCAATGGACTCAATACTGAGCTAAGGAGGGAGAGGGGCAGGTAACTGGAAGCAATGTGTTGGGGAACAATGTGATCGACTCATTTTAATATTGTGAGTTCACTTGAATGAAATAGAGATTGTTTCATTCTTTGTACCTGTCTACCCAGCATCTAGCATGGTGCCTGACACACACTTAAATATTTTTTGATTGTGTTAAATCATTCTGATCCTGGGAAGTTAGAAAAAGATCATCTGGCCACACCTGATCTTGATGGGAGGATGTTAAAGAGCTGAGTATTTTCAGAATTTGATTCTGGATCACAGAATTTGAGCATCGGAAAAAATATCAAGTACACCTAGTACAACCTGTATCTAAAAGGAATCTCTATTACCCCATATCTAAGTTGTCATATATCTCTGCTTGAAGGCCAATAAGAAACTTCTCCAACTCCATCTTAATTCCCCCACTCTTTCTTTCTTAATTTGCTCCTTTGAATCTTCCCACTGACTGTCTTTGGCAGTGCTTGGACAAATTCCACCTAATTAAAAATAAAAATACTTCCCATAAGTAAATAGATGAAAAAGGGGGAACCCCCCTCTTGAGAGTAGCTCATTCCAGTTTTGGACAGTCTAAATTGTTAGGAAAAATTTTCCTAACATCAATCTTAAATTTGCTTATTTGCAACTAGCACCTGCTCCTAGTTTTCTTGCAGACCTTGATAATGTTAATGATCCTCTTCTTGATACTTCTCTTCTAAATTTTCACATTCCTCTCGCCTGCCTCTCCTTTTGCCTAAAGGAGATGGCTACATATCAGTTTCCTTTGCTGAATCATGTCTGCTAACTTTGATTATCCCACAGGCCTCTGAACTGGGTTTTCTTCTCTTCTTCCTTTATACTGTTCCACTTGGTGATTTCATTAGCTCCTATGGACTCAATGGTCATTCTCTATGCTGATGATTCTCAGATCTACTTTTCCAGCCTTAACCACTCTACTGCCCTCCAGTCTTACATCTCCAACTTCTTATTAGATATTTTGAACGGGATATCCTTGAAATTATCTCAAACTCAACATGTCCCAAACTTATTATCTTTCCCCTCATACCCTCCCTTCTTCCCAATTTCACTATTATTGTAGAGGATGCTATGATCCTCCCAGT
The DNA here is from genome assembly GCF_900497805.2 of Vombatus ursinus. Classification (NCBI taxonomy): domain Eukaryota; kingdom Metazoa; phylum Chordata; class Mammalia; order Diprotodontia; family Vombatidae; genus Vombatus; species Vombatus ursinus. Next base: position 8,896,946 of record NW_020954585.1, read on the forward strand.
CACCAAGCTTGCAACCTAGGTGTCATCTTGGACCCCTCATTTTCTCTCTCACTTCCCATAGTCAATCTGTTTCTAAGGTTGATGAATTTTACCTTTATAACATCTCTTGTATGCATTTTCTTCTGTCCTCTGATACTGCTGATACCCTGGGCAGGCCCTCATCATCTATACCTAGACTATTACAGTAGTTTGCTGGCTGGTAATCCATTCTTCATCCAGCTGTCAAAGTGGTCTTCCTGACCATGCCAACCCATCCTCACTACTCAATAAACTCCAATGGCTCCCTATCACCTTCAGGATCAAGTATATCCTTTGGCTTCCAAAACCCTTCATAACCTGCCCCCCATCCCACCTCTCAGGTCTTCTTTCACCTTATTTATACCTTATCACTCCATCTTTACCATCCTCTTTATTTCTTACATCCTGTGACATTGGCCTCCTTGCTGCCCCTCAGATAAGACAGTCTCCTTATTTGAGTTATTTTCACTGGTTACCACTCATACCTGGAATGTTCTCCCCCCTCATCTCTGCTTCTTGGCTTCCTTGGCTTTCTTCAACTCCCAGCTAAAATCTCATCTTTTATAGGAAGCCTTTTTAGATGCTCCTTCATTCTCATGCCTGCTCTCTGTTGATCGTTTCTTATTTATACTGTATGTAGCTTGTTTATACATAGTTGTTTGCGTGTTGTCTCCCCAATTACATCATGAGCTCCCTGAGAACAGGGATTGTCCTTTGCCTGTCTTTGTATCCCCAGTGTTTAGCATGCTGCCTGGCACATAGTAGGCACTTAATAAATGTTTATCGAGGGACTGTTTCTACTCTATGGGGCCAAACAGTACAAGTCTGATCCCTTCTCCCCAAGAGAGCTCTTTAAATATTTGAAAACAGCTTTCATATTCCCTTGGTCTTCCTTAGGCTAAACTGATCTTGTTCATTCAACAGATTCACAGATGCTATATGACCAAAGCCCTTCATTATCCTGCTTTCCTTCGTCTGGACACTTTATGTCTTATAAATGTCTTCCTTAAACTATGACACTCACAACTGAACACTAAGGAATAGAAAAGGATGACAACAATGACAATAACTACTACTGCTCCTGTTACTACTACTAGTACTACTACTACTACTACTACTACTACTAGTACTACCACTACTACTAGTACTAGTACTAGTACTACCACTACTACTACTACTACCACCCTTTAAAGTTTGCAATCCCCTTTACATATGTTAACTCATTTGATTCTCTTAACAACCCTGGAAGTTAGGTGGTATTATTTTCCCCATTTTACATTTGTGGAACCTGAGGCAGACAGAGGTTAAGTGACATGCCCAGGGTCACACAGCTATTAAGTGTCTTAGGCTGGATTTGAACTCAGGTCTTCGTGACTCCAGGCCAGGCACTCTATCCACTGTACCACTTACCTGCCATATAAAGCACTGGACAGAGTACAATAAAATGGAATTCAAAAGTGATTAATGTAAATTCATGTGCTTTGGATTTAAAAAAAAAATCAACCTCACAAGTATAAGATAGGTTATAGTTAAAGAGAGATTTGTTTGGAGAACACCTAGTTTTAGGAGACTGCAAGCTCCGTACGATTCAATAATATGATGAGGCAAATAAAATGTCAATGGGATTCTTTACTTCAGGTCTTCCTGATTCCAGTCTCAGCTCTGTTCACTGAAGCTTTGAATCTTTCATTATCACATAGTCTACATTTCTCCATTTTCCCCACAATAATAGTATGAGATACTTCATTAAATGCTAAGATCTGTTAAACTACCCGCAGAATTCCTGAGGATTCTAAGTGATATGGTGGATAGACAACTGGGCCTGGGTTCAGGAAGATCTGAATTCAAATCCGGCCTCAGATACCCACTAGCCTATGGCAAGTCACTTAACCTCTGCCTGCCTGAGTTTCTACAACTATAAAATAGGGATCTTAATAGCACCTACCTCCATTGGTTGTTATGAGGATCAATTGTGATAATATCTATAACCCCCTTAATGCAGTGCCTGGAACATAGTAGGCACTTAATAAATGCTTGTTGCCTTCCTATCTCTTACCCCACTCCAACCCTTATATAGAAGGTTAATCTGGCATATTTTGTTCTTGATGAAGTCATGTTAGCTCCTTAAAGTCACTGTTTCCTTTCTAGATATTCATCATCTATTTCTTTAATGATTCATTCTAGAATTTCTCCAGAAACCAGAGTTGAACTCACTGGTCTAGAGTTTGAAGACTCTATTCTACTTCTACTCTATGTGTTTTATATGGAAAAATGCTGGTACCAGTCATTTTATAGATTAGAGGAGCATAAGCTTAAATTCTGGGCAAGGTGGTTGCATAGCTTCTAGCCCCCTTAACTTGCTAATCTCAAAACCATTGATTCCACCATTATGATATAGAAAGAAACATTAGAGTACAGCGAAAGAGTTTGGGGTCTGGGAGTCAGGAGATTTTTCTAGACCTGATTCTGATTCTCTAGGACTTACCTTTATAAGAGATACAGTGTTTAAAAGGAAGAGTGTGCTATACCAAATACAGGAAGACTTGGGTTAAAATCTAACCTCGGATTGTGTGTGATCATGGCAAAATTAGTTAAGTGGAAATGCTGGATTTGGAATTTTAGAACCTCAGTTAAAACTCTAGCTCTATTTGCCAAGGTACTTAACCTTTCATAAAAAGATCCTCATCTGTAACATTAGGCGGTTAGACAAAATGGCTTGTAAGACCCCTTCCAGATCTAAATCTATGAACCCATGAAGTTACCTCTCTCAGCTTCAGTTTTCTCGTCTTTAGTACTATTTACCTCACAGAGTTGCTGTGAGAATCAAATGAAATAACATAAGCCTCTTTGCCAATGTTAAGCTGCTAGATAAATGGCAGTTAATGTTTTGTCACTTGTAAAATAGAGATCATTATTCCTGTTCTACCTATCTCCCAGGATAATTATGAAGTTTAAAGGAGATGATGAAAGTGCTTTGTGAAAACAAATAAAACAGCCTACCTGAGTGGCTTTTGTTATTATGCTATGTCATTATGCTAGAGATGGCTGGCTAATCAATATTAAGTGATTGATCACCAAACCATTGGGCAGTGGTTTAACAAAAGAAACAACACAGACCTGTGATTTCATCAGAGTAGGAAACTCCTCATGGACCTTAGAAAGCAGATTTTCATCTTCTGAGGATTCCCATTGTACAAGGAAGGCCAATAGAGCCAGCATAAATTATTGTCCACTTCATTAGAGGGGACCATGGACCCTTTAATAAAGTGCCATTGGCTCAGAGCTCTGCCTCAGTTTCTCTTATTGTAGCTTGGATAATTTTTATAGTCACATTATCAATGTTTGCTTTGCTTGGGTTTGGTCAGAGAGGGAGTTTTCTGTTTTCTTTCCCTTCCCCTTCTCCATTCCCTTCTTCTCTTTCCTTTTCCTTTAAAAATATTCTCTCAGTTTTTCATTGGTTGTGAATGTAGGTAAGCCTTGCCTCTATCTCACTCCCTTGTCCCAACCTCCAGAAGATGGTGGTTCCTAGTTCTCCAGGAAACTCACCTTCCTGGGGTACTTGTATGGTGCTGTCAATCTTTTGACATGCTCTTGCAGATCCCGAGTCAGTTCCCCTGGGTCTTGGTTGATAAAATCTTGATTTAAAACTACAAAAGCTTTTACCACCTGTATAGGGAAATCCATAATGTCACCACCTGTTTTACTAAGAAAATGAAACCCTTGATCTCTGTCCCTTAAATCAGCCTTTTAAAAAATTTCCAAATATTCACCAGCCCACATAAAAAGGTCCATTCCATCCCTTTGATTCATCCCATCCTGGAACCAATATTCTATTCTACCTGTTTGAGCCTATATTGATGGAGTCAGTGGCTGCTTATGAGTAAGACTTAAAAGATATTGGAAGCCCCTCTTGTTTCCATACTTTTTTTTGGAAACTAATGCCTAAGAATCCTCTATTAGAGTTGCCATATCCCTGTTAAGAAGCACATACCTCTGGGAGGGAAATGCACTGAGTCAATCAAAACACCTCAGGGCTATATTAATTTCAAATGAGATAATTACCTGAAGGAGATTATGGGGCACCACTTAGGGAAGATAAAACTTTCCAGGGGGGTTATTGGGCAACCAAAGTACAACAGAGCTCTCTTCCTAATGCTCATTCTTATGTTAATACATTTCTTTCCTCTTTTTTCAGAGTTTTTGCTTTGTTCACAATCATCTCCCAAAGCCTTTCCTCATATGATGAACTAATCCACACTAAAGTGTGAATAACTATATTGACATTTATTTACAGGCTTCAATCCTTTTACTGCCTGCTGTTCTCCATGCCTGAAAGCCACACTTATATTCTTTTAGAATGTGAGTACTTAGAAAAGGATTATGTTTTTAATATCTTTGTATCCCCAGTGCTTAACATAGTGCCTGGCACATGGGAATCTTTATTAAATGCTTATTGACTCACTAAACAAAACTCAATTTATGTCAACTCCTCCATGAAGCTTTCCATGGTTCCTTCAGTCAACTATGAACTTTTTCTACTCAATCTCACAGCCCTTTATATGTATCTTATTTATTCACTTATGTTTCATTCTATTTGCATAGCATGTGCTTCATATATCCTTCCTAGACTGTAATCTTAATGAGGGCAGGGACTGTCCTATCTAAATTTTTCAGGGTTAAACTGGCCCACTGCAAAAAGTAAGTATTAAATAGATATATGTTGAATTGAACTGAAAGTGCCAGGAATTTAATGTTAATTTTTTTTTTGCTTTAAAACTATACATTTTTAATGAGCATGGATAAAGAGGTTAAATTGACATACCATATACCAAAATAAGCTGCAAATTGATAAGCAAATTTAAGGTAAAGGGTTAAATTATTCAAAATAGCAGAGAAACATCTTTTATATCTTTGGTTTTTAAAGAAAATTCATAATCATAAGCTAAAGGAAACCACAAAATAATGTTGATTACGTAAAGACCTTTTGCACAATCATTGTAAGAAACATGGAACAGTGTTTTTTTTGGGGGAGGGAGGTATTTGCTTTCGAAAATTGGATACAAAAGGGGAAGATTTCAAACAAAAGAATGAACCTCTAATGGTGGAATTTAAGATACTGACACTAGGGATTTGGGATTGAGTGAGAAGTATTCGGGGACAAGTAGACATCTTGGTGCATCATGACACAAATGAGTCATATATTCTACCAATGCAGGCCCCTGATGGAGACTGAGTCTGGAACCTGCTATATTACCTCTCCCCTGATGGAGTCTGGACTGCTGACCACAGCGGACTCAACAACGGCAGGATGTTCTGACAGGGCGCTTTCTACTTCAAAAGGTCCAATTCGGTAACTGGAAGAGAAAAATGGACCTTTTCAACATATACTGTCCCAATGTTCGACCCACAACCCACCATCATACCTAAAATCCAGAGACCCAGGAAAAGACAAGCAGCAACCAACATCTTTACCTTGAAGAATTGATCACATCATCAGCTCTTCCCTTAAACCAGAAGTAACCATCTTCATCCATGTGGGCACGGTCCCCAGTGATGTAAAAGTCCCCCTGTTTGCAAGAGGCTGTTTTCTCAGCATTGCCCTGGTCGTACATAATAAAAATTGAAGAAAGGACATCCTTGGCATGACTCTAAAGTGTTGGCATACTTTTGTGCTGGGCTGATTAGTACTGGCCAGGTTACTGTTCAAGTAAGTTTGGGCAGGACAGTTGCTCCTCTAAGCTGGTGATCTGCTTGTTTTAATAATTAACAAAGGGTAACCAAGATGCAGAGTTGAAACTGCTGCTGTGTGAATTTCTACTCCCGCAATAGGAGATTCTTAGCAGGGAATAGTTATCCCCTGAAACCAGAGCATCATAAAATAGAATGAGCTTTGAGAGATCACTTAGTTCAGCCTTCTGTCTCTAGCATGTATGACTGTCTCTTGAAGGGAGGAAGTCTGGTACAGTGGAAATCAGAAGCTGACTTTGGAATCAGAGAACCTATCTGTGTAACTGTGTAACTTTGTGTAACTTTTGGGCAAGTCACATAACTTCTCTGGCATTCAATTTCCTTATTTGTAAAATGAAGGAGTTGGATTAGATGATTCTATGTCAATTAGTGAAGCCTATAGGGAAGGGATAGGCCCCTTCAAGCTGTAAATCTAAAATCTCCCAAAGGAAGTCTGGGGCAATTCCAGCTCCTTTGACCAGGAACCTTTTGCTTGAGCACATGCACATAATTCTTAAAAAAATTAATCCTATATTAGCAGAAGTTCTAAAAAAATTTTCAACATGTGAATAGCCTTATGAAAAATCACTCAAAATCTAAGGGAATCTAAAGAAGTAAGGGAAATTACATCAAAATAATGTAGCAAATTTGGTGAAAAATAGTAAAAGATAGGAATAGTCAATGTTGGAAGGGTTGTTAGAAAACTAGTACACCACTGCGAATTGGGCCAATCATTCTAGAAAGCAATTTGGAAATGACTAAAATTTTCATACCCTTTGACCCATAGATCACATTGCTAGGTGTGTACCTCAAGAAGGTCAAAAGAAAAAAGAAAGGAAGGTTTTATGTTCACTAAAATATTCATAGCAGTGCTTTTTCTTTTTATAGTAACAAAGAACTGGAAATAAAGCACATGCCCATTGATTAGGAAATAACTAAACAAATTATGGCATATGAATGCAATGAAATATTGTGCAGTAAGAAATTATGAATATGGAGAATACAGAGAAGCATGGGAAGACTTATACATGAACTGATGCAAAGAGAAGTAATCAGGATGAGGAAAGCACAATGAAAATGGAAAGAAAAACATCAAAAAAGAAACTGAACACTCTGTAATTATAATAATCAAATTTGGCCCTGCGGAAAAGAGAAAACAAATGTACCTCCTTCACTTTACAGAGGTGGGGAAAACAATTATGGGTGTGAAATATGCATGTGCTGATGTGTTAGTTTTGTTGAACTATCCCCTCCCACTTTTCCCCTTTGTTATGAGGGGCAACTCTTAGGGAAGGAGAGAGGGGAGGGATATGTGTATATGAAGCTAAAAACAAAAGATATAAATAAAACTTTTTGGTTGCCTCTAATGCTGCTTATTTACAAAAAGTTTACTTACCAAGTAGCCTGTGAAGAAACAGAAGGGCTGCTTTGGTTTGATCCTGATGCCAATGTTACCCTCTTTTCCTGGAGGAAGGATGTTGCCTTCATCATCTACAATCTGAGATGAAGAATGAGGCACAAAGGCAACTAATGGACTTGGGAAAATCAAAATGCTCCTGCAGACCCAGCATAGGTGCACTCAACATAAAACCTGCTCTTAACAACAGCAACAACAATAATAACAACAACTTACATCTCAATTGTGTTTGGTTGTTTACAAAGTATTTTCCCTGCAATAATGCTGTGCGGTAAAAAGAAATAATAACACAATCTCAGAACTGGCAGGGACCTGCAAAGCCATCTAGTTGTTCAGTCATTTCAGTCACGTTTGACTCTTCACAACCTATTTGGAGTTTTCTTGGCAAAGATACTGAAGTGGTTTGCCATCTCTTTTTCCAACTCATTTTACAGTTGAGGAAACCAAGGCAAAGAGGGTTAAGTGACTTGACCGGGGTCACACAGCTAGTGTCTGAGGTTAGATTTGAACTCAGGAAAATGAGTCTTCCTGACTATCCACTGGGCCACCTAGCTGCCCTGTGAAGTCATCTTAGACTAACCCAAAGAAGAATTCCCCATACAAGGTACTTAACAAATGGACATTCAGTTTTTGCTTGAAGAGTTCTGGTGATAGGTAATCCAGTACATCTCCTAGGCAACCTCCATTTTGCATTTGGATAGTTCCAATTCCTTAACAACAAACCTTCCACACATCATTCTGTGTTTTGCTCTCTGGGCCCAAACAGTCATATTCTTCTTCCAAGTGACAGCCTTTCAAATACTTGAAGACAGTTATGATGTCTCCCTCTAAGTCTTCTCTTCTCTATATCAAACATATCCTTCAATGAATTCACAAGACCATGATTATTAGGCCCTTCACCATCCTAGCAACCCCAATGATCTCTGGTCCATCAATTTCCTTCCTATAATAGCCTCCAGAACAACACTTTAGATGTGGTCTGACCAGAGCTGAGTACAGTGAGATTCTTCTTTCCCTAGTTCTCAACATGCCTAAGATTTCAATAGTTTACTATCTCCATTTTACATTGAGTCTCAGAGACATTAAATGATACGGTCATAGAGTTGGTAAATGAGAGAGTCAGTACTGAAACCTAGATATTTTGACTGTCAAGTCTGGGATGCTTTTTGTGCTGCAGTCTTAGACCCGTACATCTAATTCTCTCTCAAACTAACCCCTATCTAGTTGGGACATAAGTTTCTTACCTGGACATCATAGGGTGGAACAGCTTTCCCCATGGAACCTGACTTGATTTTCATGCCTTTTTGATTGGCACAGATCAAAACCTGGAGAGAAATTAATGCCAGGTAAGAGCACTTGCCACATATGGTGTATTCTATTATGAACATAAAATAATGTAATCTTAATGGTGAAATTTTAGGGCAGTGAAGAGATGGAAAAATTATTAGATGTTCAAGAGATCATAATGTAAGATGGGAACTGATCAGACCCATCAGTACTCAGGATAGGAAGGGCTGGGGAGAATTCTATGATCCAGAAATGTTTATTCAGAATCTGAGGGAGCCAGTGGGACAATCCTCATTTGAGGTTCAAGGATTCAGCAGCAACTTACAGTTTCAGACTGGCCATAGCCTTCATGCAACTCCAGACCTGTCTGACTCTTCCATTTTTTTCTCACATCAGGATTGAGGGTCTCTCCTCCTGTTACACAGTGCCTCAGGCTCTTAAACTTGTACCTTTGTTGAGGAGGAAGAGAAGATGGCTCTAGTTAGGGACTTAGTATGGGATGTATGCTATCCATGGTGATAGCATGGGATCCTGCCCACACTTCACAAGATGTAACCCCCCTGGGTCCCCATCTGCTGACCTTTAAGGGTTCTTGAGTCTCCATCTTTATAACCTATGAGTTTGCTGCCTAAGGAGTAGGTTAATGCTGATGAAAAGAAACAGTTTTGTGAATAATAAAAAAATTCCAACAGACAATATTTTAAAAAAACCCAACTTGTTAGATGTGGGGCAGCTAGGTGGTGTAGTGGATAAAGCAATGGCCCTGGAGTTAGGAGGACCTGAGTTCAAATCCAGCCTCAGACACTTAATAACTGTGTGACCCTGGACAAGTCACTTAACCCTCTTTGACTCAGTTCCCCATCTATAAAATGGGCTGGAAAAGGAAATGGCAAACAACTTCAGTATCTTTGTCAAGACAACCCAAAATGGAGTCACGGAGACATGACTGAAACAACACAACAATACCACAACATTTTAAAAATAGGAATCATACAATCACAAAGTTGGAAGGGTATTCCAAGGTCATCTAGTTCAATGTGTTTCAAGGCCAGGAAAGTCTTCTACTGCTTTCTAATTTGAAACTTGGGCAAGTCACATTCTGGACCTCAATTTCCTTACCTATAAAATGAGGGAATTGGACTGAACATTCTCTAAGTCCTTTCTAGCTCTTGATCTATGGTACTTTCTATGATGTCTTCATGATCTTCTCTATGAGTTTTAATGAAGACTTTACCACAGGGATCCTTTAAATAATATGCTCCCTCAGTGAATCTAGAAGTTAAGATTAATTTACACACAATATTTTGCATGGATCCAAAGTGAAGGCCACTTGTGAATATTTTTATTTAGAGGGGGTATGGGTCAGAGCAACCATTTCAATTACTCTTTTCCTAGGCATTGCATGAGCAAATTATTACCGGAAGAATAGGATTATTAAAGGCTTATCAAGGATTCAGCAATGGTGTTGCCCCTCAGAGCAGGCAATTCTTATGGGAGGTAATTCACAAAGCGCCAATTCAGAATCTACTATATATTTGTGGAGCATTAATAGAAGTTACACTTCTTACAAATGGCATATAAAGAAAGAGAAGAGGCACCCCACAAAAAGTTGAGGTCAGAAATTTCAGAAGAGACACAAAAAGGCTCCTTTCCCTGAAGGCTAACTTGAGGAACCAAAGAGGAAGTACCCTCTAGGTGACCATCAGGGGAAGCAACGATTTGTTTGAAGTGGCTCATCCTTCATATACCCAAATAACACTACACTGGCTAACACTGATGCTTTGTGCACTCACTGGCTGTGGCTGAGAAGGAAATTTCTCTGGGCAAAACCATATAGCTTATATGAGTGTTAACTGAACCCACTTTGGCCTCATTAGCACCATCAAAGCCAATGGAACCCTACTAAAAAGCCTCAGTCTACAGGAACCCTTTCAAGTCTCTCTGAGCCACTAAAAGATGGACACAATGCAGGTCAATTATCTTAGGAAACTGGAGTCCATATCTTCAGGGTGTCTTGAGTGATGTCTGGTCTATTCTGTATATATATATATTTGTGTGTGTGTGTGTGTGTGTGTGTGTGTGTGTGTGTGTGTTGTGTACACATAAATATGGAATGGAAAAGAGTTACCTGGTCAAGTCATGTTGTACAAGCATCTGGAACATGGTTGGAACACAACAGAAGGTGGTGATTGGCATTTGGCAGAGTGTCTAAATAGGTAGGAAATATTGAAAGGTCACTAAACCTTGGGTCCAAAGGAAAAAATGGCTAGGTTATCTTTATCAGGGTGCCAGAGGCAAGGATGATTGGGATGGGTCCCTTCTCTATATCCAGCCAGTGTGGGTACCAACTCTTCTGTCAAAACCTTCTCTGGGTTGCTGATTAAGGAGCAATGTAGTTGGCTTTTGTTTTTATTTCCCACCCTTTTTGAAGATGTATTAAGGAGGGTGGAAGGCATAAGAACAGGAAGGAGAAGGTGTAGCAGTCAAAGGACCTGAGAATCTACACATTAGGTACTTTAATCCTGGATAATTGAGAGTTGTCAGTCGGGGTTCTGATTATTGTAGGTAAATATTGAACCTGATATTTCCTTGCTGGAAACTCCTTTGGTGGGGAGGTCTAATGAAAGAACCGTGGTCTAGAATACATGATGCCCATGTTCTAGTTCCATTTGTCTCTAGCTTTCTGTGTTACCTTGGCAAGTCAATTTTACCCTTGAGGTCTCGTTTTTCTTATGTTCAAAACTATTGGGTTAGGCTAGATCTCTAAAGTACTTTCCAGTAAGACTAAAGTCTTTAAGGTACTTTCCAGTAAGTTTCAGACCCAGGACCCTATTTTTCTATATGACTATCTGATCCTACATTGCTTTGTATGTAGTAGGTGCTTAATAAATGCTTGTTGAAGTTAATTTACTTGAATTACTCATTTTGAATTGTGGAATGACAGGAAATAGAGTTCACCAAGGAAAACAGATATACATTCTTATACCTTGATTCCATTCTTCCTGTGGATGGTCTGCTTTCTGCCATCCCCTTAATATAAGGATCTGTTCTGTGAAGTTTGGATTCAGTCAAAGGGCCTCACTTGAGTGCCTAGAGAGCCACATGTGGCCTTGAGGCTGCAGGTTCCCCATCCCCGATCTTGGCTCTTACCTCGGTCCCTTTCCTCTCTGTAAATACATATTCATTACTTTTTAAGACTTGACTAAAAACTCACCGGCTTTAGGAAGCCTCTCTGAAAAGGCAATTTCACACAAAGGAAAAAAAATCCTCTAGTTTCAGACAATGAAAACTAGAATTTTATCCTGGGTTTTTTTTGTTTTGTTTTGTTTTTTTTAGGCAATTGAGGTTAAGTGACTTGCCTAGGGTCACACAGCTAGTAAATGTCAAGTGTTTGGTCTGAGGCCACATTTGAACTCAGGTCCTCCTGACTTTAGGGCCGGTGCTCTACCCACTGCGCCACCGAGCTGCCCTGTAGCCTGTTCTTTCATACTTGGTGGTTTATATAACTCAGTTTCCTCATCTGTACAATCTGAGACAGTTAGGTGGTATAGTGTACAGAGTTCTAGGCAAGGAGTTAGAAAGACCTGAATTCAAATCTGACCTCAGACACTTACTAGCTGTGTGACCCTGAGCAAGTCACTTAAGCTCTGTTTGCCTTGGCTTCCACAAATGCAAAATGAGGATAATAATAGTGCCTACCTCACAGGATTGTTGTGAGGATCAAATAAGATACTTGTAAAAACCGCTTAGCATAGTGCCTGGCACATAGTAGATATTTCTATAAGTACTTATTCCCTTCACCCCTCTCCAAAAATGGAGATACTTGTATTCTCTTTTTCACAGTGTGAGCATCAAATGAGATAATATGTATCAAATGTTTTATAACAGTGAAACCGTATAATAATGTGACTCATTATGATTATTCCTTCACTGAATTCCTACTCTGATGCTTCATTATAGTGCTGGGGTGACTATTCATTCTCAACAGCAGGGAACAAATTCCAGAAGGTCCTAGCCAGTTGTAAAAGCTTTCAAAGTAGGTCCAAGATCAATGAATGAATAAGTGAATAAAATATTAATTACGTGCTTAGTGTGGGCAAAGTACAGGAGATACAGATAGAAATGTAGGAGAATTCTTGTTTCAAGGAGTTCACTTTCCAATGAGGGAGATGATGCATATAAAAGGTTTTAGCTGCAAGCTTGTTGTCAAGGTTTCAAGGTGGAGAGATGTGCTTGCTGTCCTAAGACCAGCCTTGCTTAGCGAGGGTTCACCACCAGTTGATGGAATTATTTTTCATCAGTATCTCACTTAGCCATTGCTCAAGGTGTGAAAGGGAGTGGATTTGCATTAGTGAGGGCTATTCTCACACTGATCATATCAAGAATCCTTGAAGCACTAAATTATCACCATTATTACAAAGGGACTTAAAATGTGTGTTGACTAGGGATCATCATAATTCACTTTTACATGGACTTCTAATGTTTGTAAAGTGATCTACATATATTATCTCATAATATTAAGCCTCACAATAACTCTATGAGGCAGCTACTATAGATATTATTGTCACCATCTTATAGATTAGCAAGCATCTGAGATAGAATTCAAAGCCAGGTCTTCCTGTCTCCATGGATATACAATACTCTATCCACTTCTCTATGGAGATCAAGGTATCAGTTTATCTTTGCTTATGCCTTTTTCCATGTCTCCTGCAACTTAGTAAGTCTGAATGCTTTCTCTCCTTTTTCTCGTCTAATTTCAATAATCCAATAAATAAAGTAATTTCTGTCTTTACATTCAAGATCACATTGGTGTCAGCTTTTGGCAGCTGGTGAATGAAAAGGCAGGCTCCTGTTATCCAAGTAGAGTAGAAAGTCCAGGCAGCTTTGACCCAGCCTGTGTCAGATGGGTTCCAGAAGATGTCAGAATCTGATAAATCTGTCCACTTCCTGACAACACAGAAAAAGAGAGTGTTTGCTTTACAGCAGTACAGCTGTAGAGACTGTCATTTACTGGTTGTGTGACCCTGAGCAATGCAATTAACTTCTATTTGTCTTAGTTTCCTCAACTGTAAAATGGGAATAATAATAGCACCTACTTCCTAGTATTGCTGTGAACATAAAATGAGTTAATACTTGTAAAGTGGTTAGAATACCAACTGGTTACATAATAGGCACATAATAAATGATTGTTTCTTTCCTTCCATCTCTCAAAAGGAGATTCAGAGGCTAGAGAAGGGCTGGGAGCACAGTGAGTGTTCAGCAAATACTTGTGGAGTAATCCTACAAGTGAATGACTCTTGGAGTGCCAAAAATGTCATATCATCAGACATATGGAATCTTGACCCATCAGACCTCCCACATGCCATGCTTAATACCATCTTGGGGGGAAAATAATTGAGTATTTAAAAGTTGATAGGCTCTGAAGCACCAACATGTTTCAGCTAGAAATGAGTTTCAAATATTATTTAATTTATCCTCCTTCTCCCCCCCAAAAAGGGAGAAAACTGAATTCTACACAGAGAAACTGACTTGGTCAAAGTTATTGTGTAATAAGAACAGTGTTTGTGTATTTGTCAGAAATGCAGAATAAATATGGGCTAGCTTCATCCTACTTCTCAATCTTGTTAAGTAAACCTTCTGAGGTAATATGCACAAAATCAGATAGTTTTTGAGGGGTCATGACTGAGGGAGTGGGAGTGGGCTCAATTTTAGGAGCTTACCTAGGATTTCTGGGTTTGGGGGGTAATAATCTAATACTGCAATGCCCCACTGAGGATTTTTCACTTCCCACCTCATCCCCTCCTCAATAGACTGATTGGATAGCTACATTTTTCTGATGTGACTTTTAGAGGACAGACCAATTGATTGGTTATAAGTGTTACATTATTGTGTGTAAGCTTCACTAAAGTGTTGCTTAAACGGTGTAAAAAGCACTAGACTGGGCTCAAATCCTGACTCAGACACTTGGTATCTGTGTGAAGTTGAGTGAGTCACATAACCTCTCCAAGATGTCACAGTTTCCTCATTTGTAAAATGAGGAAGTTGGGCTTGATGGTGCCTTAGGTCCTTTCCAGTATAAATCTGTGATCCTATGGTATCATTGTGATGGAGGGTTGGATTTTATAGCTTCATTATCTTTTCAGGTACTCAGATAATGCTCCCCCCCCCCCCCCGCCCAAGAACAGACTCAGACTGCAGACTATTGGTCATAGAAATATTCCTGATTGTGCTGATAAAGATACTACACATGCTGTGATAAAAGCATGCTGTTGGCAAAGTAAAGTATTATCCAATATATTTCCTGAAATAGCAATGCATTCTAACATTATCAAAAAGCCAGCTGTTTGGGAATTATTTAGTAAACACTCTAATGATGTCAATGACCAAGATTAATGAGAAAGTTTAAGGCCTTCCTGTGAGAGATGGAGGAAATGAAGAAAAAAAAAGCAAGCTGGCAAGCAGAGTATCACTTGGAGCAGCAGCTAGGATGATGTCTTCAGCAGCATAGTGCAGTGATAGCATCATCCCCAGTGATACTGGATGGAGTAGAAATAGTTAGGGATGGGGACAGCAAGCTATCAGCTGACCTCTAAGGTAGGTAAATGGTACAGTACTTGGAGTCAGGAAGACTGGAATTCAACTTAGATACTTACTAGTTATATGACCCTGGGAAAGTCATTTAAACACTTGGTTGTTGTGAAGATCAACTGTGATAACATATGAAAGGTACATTGTAAATCGTAAAGTGCTAATTCTTCTTGTTCTTGTTCTTGTACTTCTCCTTCTTCTTCACCAGCTCTGTTATTCAATATGAAAAACTATGGTCCATTTCAGAGGAGCATCTCTAGCTATCTAATGAGGAACATTTTGAATTTTTAAAATTTTGAATCCTAGTTGTTAGTTACATGCCACAGGTGTGATTCAAAGGTGGCATGGGGCTGAAGCAGAAAGACAGATGATGTCTCTAATAATCTTGGCTAATTATTAGAATGGCATAGTGGATCTATTTGTGACACTGTATGTACATTAATAATACATTGGTCCAAGGCTATAGCATTTGAATATATGTGAATGCTGAATAGTCAGTTTGGTATTGGGGAGAATTCCAAAGATAACTGTGTGAAGTTTCTGTAACTACAAGAGAGGGAGAGATGTCTCTGGCTTTGTGTTAAGGATGAAGAGGCTGCTGCAGAGAGCCATGATCAGGAAGCCAGGGCCTATGAGCCACATGAGGCTATCTCAAGCACTCAAGGAGACTGTTCAGGATGTTTTGCCATTAATTCATCTATGTCTGTGTGAACAAACTTCTAAGAACTGATATAACTGGTCCAACAAGAAGAAGAATGTGTGAACAAGGATACCATACTAAGTAACAAAAAAAATAGCCCTATAGAGGTCCAAGATATCTCAAATACAGGCCACGAGGACTAAAAAAGTTGAACTAGACCACCCTGGAGAATCTAATGGTCAGTATGATGAAAATTATTTGCAAGATGACTCCTCCCTAAGAGACTGTGGACTTTGGGACCACTGTCACACTGTTGTCAGCATCTACCTAACAGTGGCTCACATTGGTCTTCCTTTTCACCCTTTCAAGTAAGTCTTCCTTCCAGTTTTATTGCCTTTTGCAGATTTGGAGACTTTTTTTTTTTAATATCATTACAGATCTAGCACTGGAAGGGACTTCAGAAATCATCTTGTCTAACTTCCTTATTTTTAAAAATAAGTAAACTGATACCCAGGGGAAATTAAGTGAATTGCCCAAGGTTATGTAAGTAGGAAGTATCAGAGATGGGATATAAACCTAGGTCTTCCCACTTCCAATCCCGTGTTTCTCTCCCTCCACCTCCACTCTACCACAGAATTGTTAACCTAGCACAAACTGGTGATTTCAACTAAGCTATCACTGGGGTTGTTGCTACTCTGATGTTCAGCTGCCAATACATCCTCCACTATACCTTGCAGAGGTGGCAAAGCCCAATCCATAGCTGACTTGGGTATGTTCCAGCATCTTGGGTGAACCTGTGGTGCCACTGGTGAAGTAGATGACCAATGGGTCCTGACTCCTAGTCCTTACACAGTTATGTTCTTCAGGTGCCACCCTAAAAAAAAAAGAACAAACACGTATATTCATGCAAATTTACCATAACTCTCCCTTCTTCTCTCAGGTAATTTAAAACTATTTGTTACACAAACCTTGGAGGATGTGAGCTCTGGGTACTTAGTAATATGAACCTATAATAGAGCCATGTTTTCCCTGAAAGATCACTTTGATTCCTAAGGTTAGATCATATTTCTGTTCAACACTAAGACCTCCCTTTGGGTAGAAGTTTCCATCCACCAGCTTTTTGTGCAAACAGGCCATATATAGAAATTTCATTCCTCCTTTGACTAGAGTTATGATAACAGTAGAAGATCTTTGATCATCTCCCCACAATAGGCTGAACTGTATCTTAAAAATAAAAAATTGACAATAAGATTTATATTTTAAATTATCCCCCTGAGGTGGGATGAGTTCATAAGTTCTCAGTATTGATACAATCTCCAAGTTTAATTTCGGCTGCAGAGGAGACATGGTGACTCTGGAGAGACAAAGTATTCTTCAGGGAACACCTACAATCTCTGCCCCATAGCACTCCAGCCTTCTTTCTCACTGTTCTCTTATATGAGTTCACTGCTCCATCCAATTTTTTTCTTTCATAAAGTTTTAGTTTGTATTGATATGTTTTGTTTTCATATCATATTCATTTTCAAATATATCCCTTGCCCATACTCTTCCCTGTAATTCATCCCTTGTAGCAAAGAATAAATACAGGGGGGGAAAAGCAGTTGAGTCAAACTAACTACCACATCAATTAAGTCTGACATTATATGTTATAATGTTCCACAACTACAACCACTACAGGGTCTACTACCCTGTGCAAGCAAAAGAGGGGGATTTACCTTCTTGTCTCTTTTTTGGAGCCAAGCTTGGTCATTATAATTACACAATATTCAGTCTTTCCATGTACATTATTGTCATCATGGTGTATGTTGTTTTTTTTTTTTTGGAGGGTCTGCTTACTTTATTCTGTACCAATTCATGTGTCTCTGTATGCTTCTCTGAGTTCTTCATATTCATCATTTCTTATGGCATAGCAATATTCCTTTATATTTGTACTACAATTTGTTTTGTTATTTCCCAGTTTATGGGCATAAACTTTGGTTCTAATCCTTTGCTACCACATAAAATGGTGTTATGAATATTTTGGTATATATGGGATATATTTTCCCCATAAAATATAAATTTTATGATATAAAATATATCTTATATATAATGTACATATTAAATACTTTTAGGCATATATTTCTGTTTGAACTTCCTTGGGGTATATGACTAGTAGCACATTACTAGTCATCTTTGGATCTTTGGGTAAAAGAATGTGGCTATATTTTAGTCTCCTTTTTAAAAAAAACATAATTCTAAACTGTTCTTGCAGCATGATTCAACTAATTCTCAGCTCTACCAACAGTGTACCTGTATGCCTGTTTTCCCCTAGCCCCTCCAACATATATGATTTCTATATTTTTTAATCTTTGCCAATTTTCTGGGTATGGTATAAAACCTTAAAGTTTTTTTATTTGCATTTTTTTATTATTAATGATTTAGAGCAAACCTTAGATACACTATTTACTGTAGATGGAAGTGTAAATTGATCCAATTATTCTGGGGGGGATTGTTGGTTTTGGGGGAGAAAATTACCAAACTCATATCTTTTGACCTATTGGGTGTATGTCACAAAGGAGTCAAAGAGAGACAGAAAGGCTCTCTCTCTCTCTCTCTCTCTCTCTCTCTCTCTCTCTCTCTCTCTCTCTCTC
>NW_020954585.1:8915262-8976049 GCF_900497805.2 Vombatus ursinus
CTCTCTCTCTCTCTCTCTCTCTCTCTCTCTCTCTCTCTCTCTCTCTCCATGTATATGTATATAAACACATTTTGTGGTAACAAAAGACTAGAATTAAAGTGGGTGCCCATAAATTAGGAAATGATTGACCTAATTAATAATAGCATTGTATAGTGGTTTAGGTTTGTAAAACACTTTACAAACATCTCATTCTGTCCTATTTTGTCTCAGTTATCATATGGTATATGAATCTTATGAAATATTGATACAAATGTGATTTAATATATGAGATTTAGAAAAACATGGGAAGTCTTCTGTGACTGTTAGAAAACAAAGTGAATACAACCAGGAGAACAAAATATGCGATGGCTACAAAAATGCAAATGAAAATAATGCTAAAAGCGACTAAAGCCTGACTAATTTTAAGGACCACTCCTGATTTCAGAAAACAGATGAGGAAATTTTGTCTTCCTTCTTTCAGTAGAGAAGTGGACTATAGGTGTGGAATGTTGTATGTGCTATCAGACAATAATAGTTACTGTTGATTCATTTTGTTTAAACTTTTTTCTTTGTTACCAGAGAAGGTTCAGTGGTTGAGGGGTATAATATGAATTAACTGTGCTGTAAAAACAAAAGGCCTCTAAAAAAACTTTTTTTTTTTAATAAGGCAGTTGGGGTTAAGTGACTTGCCCCGAGTCACACAGCTAGTTAAGTGCTATGTGTCTGAGGTCGGATTTGAACTCAGGTCCTCCTGACTCCAGGGCTGGTGCTCTGTCCATCTACCTGCCCAGGCCTCTAAAAAACTTTAAAATTAAAAAAACAAAAACAAAAACAAAAACAAAAAACGGGGCCTAAAACGAATTCCTCTCCTCTCTCCTCACCCTCCTATCTCCAAATACAGCATTTAATAGAAATTTGATAACAAGACCTCTAGAACTGCCACGGTATATCAATTCAATTAAAATATTTATTAAGTGCCAATAGTATGCATATACAATATATTTATACATATACAATATATATTTATTATTATATATTAATATATTATATATCATATATAATGTTATATATTAATATTATTATATATTAATATTATATATACAATATACAAATACAATAGTATGCAAAGGACTATGCTAGGCGGGAGGGACAGAAAGCCAACGAACAGAAACAAGAAATAGTCCATGCCTTCAGGGAGCTTACTTTTTATTTCTGTAGGCTCCTGAAATCCCTCCAATCAGAGGTAATTATAATTTTAAAAGGACTAATTATAGAACGGGCTAGGGAATACCATTGTTGGATGTGTCAACTCGCTCTGACCTGCAATTTCTAACTGCCCCTGTTCCTGGACAGAGACAGTTCCAAGGTTGCACTTTTGTACTTTTAATCTCTTATTGCCACTCCCTTCCTCCAGAAAGCTGTTCTGCTGACCCTCTAGGTGACCTTAGCCTTGGGCCTTTGCCTCTGTGGGCTAGAGGTAGCTAAAACCAGTACTGTGGTTTTACCCACTGTTCTATCTACCTACACACCTGCCCCTCCTGAGTGGATATAACTCTTGTTGTAATTCCCCTCTCTGGGCATCCCTGTGTGGGGTGATGCCCCACATTGTAATTCCTTCATCCTGAATAAAATGCCTCATTATTATTTACTGACTCAGTTGGTCTGAGTTTTTTATACTTGACAGATGGTAGTTTTGTTTTTTTAATTTTTGAGGCCAATCATGTATTATTCTTCTGCACATTCTCAACACACCTACCAAATAATACTTACTGTTCCTCATCTAAGACATGACATTACCCATCTCTGGGTCTATGCATAGACTGTCTGCTAAGCATGAGATACTCTCCCTTTTCACCTCTGCCTCTTAGAACACCTGGCTCCTTTCAAGGCAAAGCCCAAGGGTCATCTCCTCCAAAAGACTTTTCCTCCAGTAGAATATAAGCTCCTTGAGGTCAGGGACACTTTTTTTTTGGTCTCTGAATCCTCAGTATCTGGCACATAATTGGCACTTGACAAATGATTATTGAATTAAATTGAATTGTTGGTTATGATGTGTATATAAATGGTGCCCTAGGGGTTAAAGAGAATATTAAGGATTGCTTTTCTAGTACTTTGTTAGGCCCCTCCTGAGGGGGATGGGCTCATTCTGTAGTTCATCATGTAACTTGAGAACATCCTAAAATCCTTTTCCCCTTATCCTGAAATGTGATATAACTTCCCCTTATCCTGGACCATAAAATTCCTTGTCTCCCTCATCCTGTCATAAAATTTCCCCCATCTTCCTTATCCTGTCCTTATCTTTAACCACCATAAAACCCTAAAACTACATCATCATCCTGAACATCTCTATATAAGCTTAGCTCCCCAAATACCAGTACCTTTTACTCAGCCCCATTGCTACAGTAAAAGTCTATGTGCTTTTCACATTAATAAAGCTCCAGATGGCTAAAAGAGAATGTTTAAGTGAATTCTTTCACACTTGAACTGCTCTCCCAAATCTGACCTCAACAGTTATGCCCATTCATATGACAGCCTTCTCAGTTTTAGCGAGCTTAAATAGCCATTTTCATTGAAGGAATTAGTTCTACTTGAGAACTATTCCAGTGGCCTTGGACAAGTCTACTGGACCAAGCAGAATTTCTACTCTCTGGCTTTGTATCTAAAATGCAGATGGATGTGGTGAGGGGAGAATCTGGGGAAAGGTGGTTGAACTAGATGGTTTCTAAGGTCCTTTCTGGTTTTAACATTCTAAGATATGTGAGAGAGTCCCTAGCTTGGCTTCCTTTTCTCCTTTCCCTTTTCCTTTCCCTTTTCCTTTCCCTTTCCCTTTTCCTTTTCCTTTCCCTTTTCCTTTTCCTTTTCCTTTCCCTTTCCCTTCCCCTTCCCCTTCCCCTTCCTTTCCCTTCCCTTCACTTCCCTTCCCTTCCCTTCACTTCCCTTCCCTTCCCTTCCCTTCCCTTCCCTTCCCTTCCCTTCCCTTCCCTTCCCTTTCCTTTCTTTTCCTTTCCTTCTTTCTCTTCCCTTCCCTTCCCTCCCTTTCCCCTCCTCTTTTCCTTCCTTCCTTCTTCATTATATTCTCATTAGGAGGTCAGACTACTGTCCCAAAAGAATCACAACTCACTGGCATAATTCTCTGAAGTTCAGCCAACCAGGCCGACTACTGCCAGAGACAAGCACTTTTGTCTGGAGGGAAGGGCAGTCAGCACTAATGGTGTCCACCTGAGGTGCTAAGGAGTCATTGGTAATGATGGCTTTGGCACCAGATGCCTGCAGTCGGTACTGGATATCCTTTACAGTTAGCTGAGATATTCCAGGGATGATGACAACCCCTGAAAAAAAAAGGAAGAAGACAATGATAATTTAGGGAATTAATCATTTTAATCCATAGAGAAACAAATGAGCATCATGGTGTAGTTTGGACAGCATTGGGTTTGAAGTCAGAACACTAGTCTAAATCCCAATTCTGCAATTTATTGAGTGATAATGGTCAAGTTACTTCTCTTTTTCTAAGGCCTAGTTTCCTCTTCTATAAAATGAAACAAATTTCTTTTTTTAGCTCTAATTCCTATGTTCCTAAATGCCTGTAGATATTTAGAAGCCATTCTGTTTTTTTTTCCCCAATCCAGATCAACACTTTGAGATCAAACTTCAGTAGGAACTTATATTTTCATTTGAGGCAGCTGAGTAGCATGGTAGATAGAATACCTGACCTGAAAGTCAGAAAGATCTGAGTCCAAATCCAGTTTCAGATACTCACTAGCTATATGATCTTGGGCAAATTAGATAACCTCTGCTTGTCCCAGTTCCCTCATTTATAAAATGGAGATAAAGATACCACTTACCTGCCCCCCCCCATTGTGAGGATCAAATGGGATAATAGTCGTAAGGTGCTTATAGCACAGTGCCTGGTATACAATAATTACTATATAAATGTTAATTATTATTATATCCTTGGAGCAGCTAGACGGCACAGTAGATAGAGGTCCAGGCCTGGAGTCAGGAAGACTCATCTTCATGAGTTCAAATCTGGCCTCAGACACTTACTAACTATGTGACCCTGGGCAAGTCAGTTGACCTTGTTTGTCTCAGTTCTTCATCTGTAAAATGAGCTGGAGAAGGAAAGAGCAAACCACTCTAAAATCTCTGCCAAGAAAACCCCAAACAGGGTCATGAAGAGTCAGACAGGACTGAACAACAACAACAACAATTTTATTCTTATTTTCCTATTTCCAATAATGTTGAGTACTAGGAATGCCATGACAGCAGCAACCTTCCATCAATATTCCCACCTTTCCTAGAAAATGGCTTTGTTCAGAGTAGGTGAGTCAGTTGGCAACACTCTCCTACTAAACTTAAAACACAGATTCAAGATTTCATTAATGTGCATATTTTCCTGATGCAAATCTTAGCTCTAATCCACCCTCCACACAGCTGGCAAAGCACAGGTCTGGCCATGTCACTGTCTACTCAATAAGCTTTCAGTGTCTTCCTATTAATTCTAGGAACAAAAAGCAAACTCCTCTGTTTTGATATCTGAAACCATTAACAGCCTGATTTCATCTTTTCTTTCCAGCCTTATTATTCATCTCATCTTTTGATACACAAAATATTTTGATACATTTGACTCACCATCCAAACTGGCCTGTATACTGTTCATTATAAACAGGACTCCATCTTTAATCCCTGTGTATTTGCACTGGCTGAAATGCAGTCTCTCCTGACCTCTGCCTCAAATCACTCGCTTCCTTCAAAGTTCACATCAAGTGCCACTTTCTATAAAAATGTTTACTTGATCTCCCTAGGTGTTAGTGCCATTCCACTTTCAGTGGTGCTATTGCTTGGGAAGATCAGGAAAGAATTTATATAGAAGATGGCACCTGAGCTATTTAATATACAGGGTGACTTTTGGGACATAGTCTCTCTATACACACATATATGTATGTATATATATATATATATATATATGTATACACACATATGTATACTATTCACACATTTTATTGTTGTTGTTCAGTTGTGTCCTTTTTTTGTGACCCCATTTGGGGTTTTCTTGGCAAAGATACTGGAACAGTTTGCCATTTACTTCTCCAGCTCATTTTACAGATGAGGAAACTGAGGCAAATAAGATTAAATGATTTACCAGGGTCACATAGCTAGTAAATGCTAGATTTGAACTCAGGAAGATGAGTCTTCCTGACTCTAACCATTATACCACCTAGCTGCTCACTACTACACACACACACAGACACACACACACACACAGACACACACACACATATGGTCTTTGTATTAATATTTTTTATTCATGGATACATATATTCATATATATACAAACGCATATACACATATAAATATGTGGGCATACACACATACATATACATACATATGTAGACATATACAGACATATCTACATATATACATGCACACATACCTATTTATACATATATTCATATGTGTGTGTATATCTATATCTACCTTTCTATCTATCTATCATCTACACCAGCTAGACTGTAAACTCCTCATGGATTAGGCTTTTGTTTTTTGTCTTTGGATAGAAAACGACTAGCACAGTGGCTGGCACATAACAGATGCTTAATAAATGCTTTTTGATTGATGGATCAATTGATTTCAACCCAGCCATACCTTCTACTTTATACATGGTCCTTAGGAGCTGTTATAGCTAAAACAAATAAATAAATAAACCAACCAACCAACAAACAAGCAAATAAATAGATAGATAGATAGATAGATAGATAAATAAATAAGTTAAGCACCCAGAGAACTCTCTGAACTAAAACTGTTTTTGTTTGTTTGTTTGTTTTTTCAGTTAGGCTGGTTTTTGGAGGACACCTATACCCAGGCCTATTGTACCTGAAACTTTTCTATTTTGATAGGACTTGCAAGAACTCATGGTGGGCTGTCAAAGTCTTTGCAAACTATCTTGGTCCTAAATTAGGATCTGTGCCCAGATCAGATGTGATAACAATGGAATCTAAGAAAGTCCCAGATTTCTAGGATTTGAGGGTATCAGCCTGGTGAACTAGTTATTATGGAGGATATAGATAAACTTGTGCACTGTGAGTTTGGGAGGAACATCTACTCCACAGAAAAGGAACCAAAGAAACTGAGCTACAAGTTTGCATAGAGATCCTGAGGTTGTATTTTATTCTCCTTACTGTCAGCAACAGGAAGAACCTGACTGATCCCATCTTGAAGGAGGCTGACACTACCTTAGAGATTTCCTGCCAGTGCAGGATAATATAAGATATTATTCTGATAAAGATTAACTACAGAGAAAATATTATTCCACTGGAACAAACCGGATTTTGACAATTTCTGAGACCCCAAAGTAAACACATATTCCCTATTTCCAGTTCGTTGCAGAATACTATATATATACTCTAAGCAAAGGTAAAAAGCTATAAAAACTCAATCCATACTTCTAGCTGAAGCCACTGATAGTCTAAGTGGTCTTCCTTAACACACTAACACATTTCTTTTACTTTTAGTCTGGCTACTTCCTTTAAGTCCTGCAGATTTCATAGTGGGTGAGATCCTCTTTAAACTCTCATGGAATCCAGGATGCAAAACTCCTATGACAATATGGTTCAGCAGTGGGATGACTAGGAATTCCCAGAAATTCATAGAATTTTCCTAAAATTTCCTAGAAAATTCCTAGAAATTCCCTAGAAATTTCCCTAGAAATCCCTGGAAATTCCCAGAAAAATGGCTTTGATTACCACAACCCAAGACAGCGAGTATGTGTACAAGATAAGATTTTTACCCAAGGGTGATTACTGTGGTTACTGGTTTACTCTATGACTTCAAAGGGATTATAAGACTTATTTTCCCTTTAATTTTGTCTGTGAGAATGCCAAACTGAAATCGTGATTGACTCTTAGTAAAATACTGCTCTATCTCCTTGTATCTCTTTTGACAATGCATAAGGAAATTTTCACTAGAAACATATGTCTCTTTTGAGAATCTGAGTCTTTGCCATTCTTTGAATTAGACAAGGATTTTATGCACATATGTATGAAACATCCATGTCATGTATATATTTCTTCTGTCTTATGGAGGAAGAAATATGTGATTCCCACCCTCCCTCCCCACCCCCACCCCAACCCTATTTTGCAAAAAATTTGCCATTGTTATCTTCCTTGCCCAGGGAAATAGTAAGCCTCTTGAAGATTTGGCCAGAATATCCATAGAAGTGTTAGTAACTTTGTCAAAAACAGAGACAATTGGCCTCAAGATTCCTTTATAAGCAGTAGATAAGTCAGATCTAACTTAGCACTAGTCTTGGCTCTGTCAATTTCCTGTTCTGCAAAATGTGAGCAGTATAACTTAATCTTCCTTGCACAGATACTGGATTTGTTGAAAATTAAGGGGTTGATCCACTTTAGCTACTTTGTTCAAGCCTTCAGAGATTCTGGCTGCAGAGTGTTCTCTCTCACTCATCTCTGAAAGTATAATCTACCATAAACCAATTTTTTTTTCTGTCTCCATCTTGAAACTTTTCTTCCCCTCTCAAATCATATCATTGTTGAGAAAGTGATCAAGTTACTTGTTTGACTATCTGCTGTGGAGATAGAATGGTAATTTTGGCCATTTGGTGAGATCTATGTCAAGAGAATTTTTCTAGAACACTGTGAGAGATTTCAGTGTCCTTTGGGTTAAAAATATATTCATGTTGTATACTTCAGGTGGCACACACAAAAGGAACCAATTAGTATGTGTGGAATGATTAATTTTAAACTGCCAACTCAGATGAACCAACTATATCATTAAATGTTAGCCAGTTCTATGTTAGTAGAAACTTCTACTTATAAAGTAGAAGGTATGACTGTTGAAATTAATTGATCATCAATCAAAAATCAAGCCAGATAAATGGTTGCAGATCACTGTTGAGAGAACTGGAGCCATTGAAATCATACTTTTTTAATTCCTGAATTGAAGGAGGAAAACTCTACATTGGGAGAGAATAAAGATAGCAAACCCAGACATATATCTGTCTGTCTGTCTTTCTGTCTCTATCTATCTATCTATCTATCTATCTATCTATCTATCTATCTACCTATCTATCATCTGTCTCTTGCTCTATCTATCCATTCATTCATCCACCCAAGTGATGGTAGGAGGAGCAGTGGGTAGAACACGGTGCTTAGAGTCAGGAAAATCTGAATTCAAATCCAACCTCAGACATGTACTAGCTGTGTGACCCTGGACAAGTCACTTAACCTCAGGCTATTTTAGTTCCCTGAACTGTAAAAGTGGGGATAATAATAACACCTCCCTAAAATAGTTTTTTGTGAGGATTGTGACAAAAAATGTTTGAGGATACCTTGGTAAGTACTACTGTCAATCAATCTGATGCAGAGATAAGGAAAAACTGCAATTTATTACACTCAGAACATAGGCATCGCTAAACAAAAATCAGTGAATTTAGGCCATAACTTGCAGCAATCTCATACAGGAGAAGCAGGATGGGTGCAATGGACTTTCAAAGAGCAAAATAAGAGAAGATAGTGATTTACAGATCAAAGTACAGATGGCAGAAATAGAAGATCTATAGCAGGTAAAATAGGAAATTTAGCTGGTTAACGCTGGAGCTGTAGCAGATATCTCAAACTTGAATTTGTAGACATGTAGATCAGGAGTTCCTGATCTACATGTCTACAAATTCAATGGTTAACACCTGGTTAACACCAGGGCTGTAATTGGACTCAGTTTGGTTTTGCACACTCTATCTAGTTATGACTTGCTCATCTTAAGTAAATGGCAGTAAAAAAAGTTAAGCCAGAAATTTTTATGACAGATCAAATGAGATATTTGTTAAACACTTAGCACAGTGCTTGACATATAGTAGGCACTTAATAAATGCTGGTTTCCTTCCTTCATTTCCTTTTATCTTTACATCTCTCTATCATTTTATCTTGTCTGTCTATTGATCTATATATTTTCACCCAGAAATCTGGACTATCTTATCTTTTATTTTATCTTATCCTTTCCTATGTCTTTATATCTACTTTACTCAAACTTATGATTATTCATGTAATGTTGAAGATGAAACAGACCTCAGAGCTCATCTAGTCCAGTTCCTACCTTTCACATGTGCAGGAACTAAAGCCCAGATAGGTTAAATTACTTGTCGAAGGCAAACAGCAATTTCATGGCAGGGCCAGGGGTAGAACTCCTGCAATCCCACTTTTCCATTATAATTTTTTATAGTGGAATTTTTGACTGAATAGTGTGATTATTCATTCCATTTCTTATTGTTTAGTTTCTTCATTTTGTTATGAACACTGGAAATGAAGTCAAGAAACCTAATCCAGGCTTTTCTATTTGCCTGCTATGTGACTTTGGGAAAATCATATTGCCTCTCCAAGCCCCAGTTTCCTTATTAGCAAAATAGGAGTAAGAATGTCCATCCTATCCACCTGAATGACATTGTGAGGACTTATTGAGATAAGGCATATATATTCACTTAGAAAAGCACACAGAGACATACCAACTTCTTTAAGTTAACAGGTAAGGGCTGAATCTTCTGACTTGTTAATAACCAGTGTACATGGCTGTTTGAAGTACTTTTAGTGCCTAGGAAGCTATGGACTACAGTAGGGACAGGGGAATGAGGAGGGAGCTAGATCAAAGGTCATATTGGGAGAAAGGGAATTGATTACTACTGAAAAGTCTAGTGAATATTAGTGTGGGTGATGACCCCAATAATAGCCTCCCCGCCTTCCTAAAAGAAGAAGCCTAGGGGAAGCTCAAAACCTTGAGTCAGAGAAAAATGAGTAGTAATGGTCCAAAGTCCTTTTCAAACTGTGAAAAGTTTGAGTACCAACTAGCCTCCAAGTGACCAAGAATCTTCTCTCTGTGCACCTGCACCCTCATCTCACATGAATAAGTGCTGATCCCCAGGTCCAGGCTCCTCATTCCCTCCCCCTAATAATTGGTCCTGCTAGACCTAGATAAGAACCCTATAATAATCTACCAAGTTTTACTGCTTTTTAGTGAGGTTTCCCCACTTAATCTAGGGCCCTAATAAGGTGCCCAACTCCATCCAGGACCCCAGTAGGCTGCCCCAACTCTTCTCTGACTGCTCCTTCATTTTGTTAATATCTCCATTCAATAAAGTCAGCTTTCTTTACTGTCTTGTTGTGAGTTCTCTATTTCCTTGTACTAGACTTCTGATATTCCTGAACTCTCCCAAGTCTATAGTAACATGGCACCACTGCATGGTCAATATGCTGATTTATTTTTCTTCACCTTATTTATTGTTACAAGGACAGGTTCTTTTGGGGGAGGGAGAATCATTGGGAAGAGGTAATGAAATGAAAAAAAGAAAAGAACATCAACCTCAAGAAAATTAATATGTATATATGCATACGTGTGTGTGTTTGCACGCATGCATGCACACGCACGCATGTATGTGCTTATCAGATTGGGAAGAAGAGGATTACTAGTGGAAGCATATTGAATATCAGTACGAGTAATGATCCCAATAGTAACTTCTCCACCTTCCTGAAAGAACCCCAGGGAAAGCTCAAAGCCCACTGTGTCAGAGTAAGACTTTATTCTGCTATTTATCAATATCAATACTATATACATACTACATATATTTATATGTATATATAATATATGTGAGAGATGATCTCTCAGAAGTGAAGCCTCCTCAAAGGGTTAATAGTTTTAGTTAATAGTTCTCACAAAGGGCAGCAATTAGGAGATCAGTGGTCATTTGGAGAGAGATAAGGTCAGAAGCCAGATAGTAAGAAGAGTGGGAGGAGAGAAATTGGAGGCACCTGTTGTGGATGGCCTTCTCAAGGAATTCAGTTGTGTTGTTGAAACACACCCCCTTCTGACCTTGTCAACCCCCCCCACCCTGTTTTTAAGCACGTAGATAGCCCTACCCCCAACCTAAACTGTTTACCCTTGCAAGACTTCCAGCCTTTTCTTGTCTCTGGGCAAACTTGTGTAACCACCTTTGTTCTCTGTTGCTGGGGAAGATTTCCAGGAATAGATTGTGCTCCCTGAAGCCTAGCCAATGGGATAAGGGGAAGGGGGTTAGGGAGGAGGAACTCGAGTTAGGGTGTAAATAAGCCTTGCTTTCAGTAACCAACTTGTACTCGTACTCCCTGGCCAGCACCATTAGGGCGACCAGGGGTGGTACCCTTTCTCATGAGAAAGCAATAAACTCCTTTCGGCTTTCAAGGTATCTAAGTCTTTACTTTGAATTTGAGTAGTGGTCTCTGTCCCACACAATATATGTATAAATACTTTCTCATTCTCTAGAAAGTCTCAGTAACTGCTCAGGATAGGGGAGTGAGTGCAACAAACTACTTCTCCCACTCTGATCTAACACATTCTACTTTTTCTCCCCTAACTTCCCACCTTTTGCTATACCTAGAGTTAACTAGTTTTCCAGTCTGCCACAAGTCAAAGGGAACCATTCACTGACCTGTTCTCATACAAGCCACAGTCACCAACCAACATTCAGGGATCCTGGGGAGAATCGCCAGCAATCGATCCCCTGGCCGCAGGTTGCACACTCTGGACAAAACATTGGCTGTCTTCCTGGATTGGATCCCCAGCTCTTCATAATTCCATTTTACCTCAGCTCCCTGACCATCAACCCACCAGAAAGCAGGATTTGGGGACTTTTTTCCAGCCTGGGCAATGACAAGGGATGAAAAGATAACAGTATCTATTAGCCAAAGGTAACCTTCTATCTTGTGGTATCAGGTTTTAGTTGGGAGCCCTAGGTAAAACTTTACCAAGGGGGATTGGGCATCTAGCATCCAGCATCTAGCCTCTAGGCATCTAGCCCTTAGAAATGCCCTCATAATGCACCATAGGTTTGAGGAGTTGCTTCATGGGGCCCCAGACACTATAGGAGTTGCTTGGATGATCATTATGCTTCTGCCTAAGTTTTATCTCTTTTCTGTGGACTTTCCTCCTCTTCCCACCAGAAGATAAGTGGACTACATGGGAAATTGACCACATCCTAAGGCCCAACTATGACATCAGCAAGGAATTTTGTGACTTGTTGGAGTACAAAGAGCTGTCTTCCTCTGGTCCCTTATATATATAAACCAAAATTGTGTGTGTGGGAAATTATTCCTCTTCCTTTTCCTTTCCCATCCAACTCAACATTAAGTAAATAAAATTAATCAGACTTCTAGTCTCTTACTAATCAGCTATCAGACTGATCTTCCTAAAGCACAGATTTGATCATGTCACTCCCTGACCCAGTGAACTCCAGTGACTCCTTATTTCCTCCAGAATAAAATATAAAACCCTCTGTTTAGCATTCAAAGCCCTCCTCCCCCCACATCTTTCCAGCCTTCTTTCACTTTAATTTCCTCTCCTCCCTCCCCCATAATCTGTGATCTGGCTATGCTTGCCTCCTTGTTTTGTTTTTGTTTTTTGTTTGTTTGTTTTTTTGCTTTTTAGTGAGACAATCAGGGTTAAGTGACTTGTCCAGGGTCACATAGCTAGCAAGTGTCGTGTGTCTGAGGCTGGTTTTTTTTCCCCCTCCTTGTTGTTCTAACGAGACTCTCCATCTCCTGAATCCAAACATTTTCACTGGAATTCTCTTCCCCTTCATATCTATCTGGCTTCCCTGATTCCTTCCAGCTAAAATTTTACCTTCTACAGGAAGCCTTTCCCAATTCCCTTTAATTCCAGTGCCTTCTCTTCGTTAATCATTGCCAATTTATCTTGTCTGTAGCTTTATTGCTACATAGTTGTTTGCATGTTGTCTTCCCCTTTGGGCTATGATCTTTTTGAGGGCAGGGGCTGTGCTTTGGTTTTGTTTCCCTAGTACTTACCACTATGTAGATGCTTAATACATTCTTGATGACTTGATCCTATTAATTTTATTTTCACTCCCCACAGCAGCATATAGTATGATGGATAGAATATACGGGAGGTGTTTATGATCCTAAGAGGTGTTGTGATTCAGTGGAAAGACTGTTGGATTTGAGTTGGAAGTCTTGGGTTTGAATCATGGCTCCATTGCTAACTACCAATGTGATTGTGGGCAAATTACTTAGCCTGTTTGGGCTTTATGTTCTTCTTCTATAAAATGAAGGGGTTGGACTAGCAAGCCTCTAAGGACCCTTCTAGCTCTCAATCTATGACTCATGGGCTCCAAATTATGCCCTCAAAGGAGCTTGAAGAAGGAAGGGCGTGGTCATCATGAAGAAGAGAGAAGATGCATGTAACTGAAGGGAGGAGAGAGAGGGTCCAAGGCCAGGGTGGGTTTGGGCCCTTTGGAAGTAATGTATCATACATATTCGACCCTCCCACAGGAATTAAGAGGATTCAGCAATGATGAAAACTGGCGGTTATTCCACTGCTTAAGAAAACTGCTTTTGCCTGAAATTCTCTTTATCGTACCATTGAACCTCACTGTCAGAGAAGAAAGGGCCAGCGTTCTCTGATGAGTCTTGTCCAAAGGACAAATTGACATTGCCAGTGCATAAACCTTGAACACTGTCTAAGTAGGATCTATGATTTTAATGCCTTGAGGGTCAAGGACAACTTCCTTTTCTGGCCCCTTCTATATCTGAACAGCTCAAGGTGGCAAAAGAAAGCAATCTTCTCAGGACAGTGGCCTGTTGTCTTCCCTCTGCCTTAGGGCTCAGGGTCTATGGCAAACGCTGTTAGGGTAATGTCTGTCAAAATCCCCCCAACTTCACCTTTTCCATCTGACTCCACATGTCTAGCACATCACTGGCAAAATTAAAATACTCTGGCATTGGCTGCTTTCCTAGGTAAATGGCTTCAAAGTCGGCGAAGGTCTTCTGAGGGCTGGGCAGCCCTGTGCTCACATAACGGAGAGGCCTACAGAAGGCTTGGGAGCTCCACAGTGGCTGAAGGAGCAGGTGAGCTAACCTCAGCTTCATAGTTCCACAGACTTATTTCAATAGGTAGCAGGGTAAACACAGGATCTTTGTACCTAATGTCAACAAAAGGAAGCAAAGTTAAGTCATTACAGGTAGGGGGTGTAGTGGATAAAGCACTGGGCTTGGAGTGAGAAAGATCTGAGTTCAAATGTTTTCTTTCACTTCTTAGATGTGTGACTCTGGGCAAGTCACTAAAACCAACAGCCTCAGTTTCTTCATCTATAAAATGAGGATAATAACATCTACCTTGAAGAGTTGTGAGAATCAAATGAGTATTTTGCAAACCTTAAAGCACTAATATAAATGCTAGCTTTTATGAGCATCAAGCTTATCTTTCTTGTTGAGTAATGATACTTCTCTTATGGTGACTGGTAATTGTATCTGCCTATGTAACATATTTATTTATAAGCATTGTTCAGGACTTAGGGTTAATAGTTATTGAGTGTATGTAGGGTGGGGACAGGGCTTACCAAAAATGAGCTTTGCTAATGTGATTGGCACATATCTACTAAAATTGTAGCCCTAGAAAGTTGGTTGAATAGGCCAGGAAGTATATTAACTTTAAATTAGAACTTAGGGAAACTTGGGGAGCTGTGGAAGAGGGTGTAGGTGGCATTGAATGCAAGTAATGGGAATTTTCTCTGGCACTTTCCTACAATTCTGTGGTTGTAGAAATTAAGTGGCAGAGGATTCCATTACACTGATACCACTGGGCATTTGGTGCAGGCGGTGGGGGGGGGGCAGTGTGGAGACCAGCAGCAAGGGAGAGAGCGAGTATATTTTTAATCCACTATCATAATTTGATAATTTTTTTCTCTCCTCAAGTCACTTTTGCCACTTCTTGTCCTTCTACCTCACTAGTGGACCTTGACACATATCTCACTTAAAAAATGAGTCTATCTCTGGCAAACTCCCTTTTCTCCTCAATTCTACACTCTCCATAATC
The DNA here is from genome assembly GCF_900497805.2 of Vombatus ursinus. NCBI lineage: Eukaryota > Metazoa > Chordata > Mammalia > Diprotodontia > Vombatidae > Vombatus > Vombatus ursinus. The sequence goes on from NW_020954585.1 coordinate 8,930,104, forward strand.
TCAACAGCATCCCTCATTCTATCCTCTTTTACTCTCTTCTTGAAGAGGCAGCCCTTCTCCTTGTAAACACTAACCCCTTTGCTTTTGCCATTGGTTCCATTCCCTCCCATCTATTCTGGCAGACTACACCTTCAATCATCCCCTATCTTTTCCTAATTTTCTATCTTACCTTATTCTCCTGTCTCTTCTATACTACTTATAAAACACCTAGCTCTCTCATTCTTAAGAGAAAACTTCACTAAACTCTTCTATCACCTCAAGCTATTGTCCCATGTCTTCTCATTCACAGCCAAACTTTTAGAAAAAAGCTATCTATATTCTTTGCCTCTGTCTTTTTTTTTCATTTCACATTCACTTTTTGACCCCTTGCAAACTGACTTCCAACATCATTGTTTTAACTAAAACTAAAACCTCTCCAAGCTTACCAGTGATCTATTAACGACCAAATCTGATGGTCTTTTCTCAATCTTTATCCCCCTTGACCTCTCTACAGTATTTAACACTATTGACTGTGGTACCCGGAACTGAACACAATATTCCAGATGAGGTCTGACAAGGGCAGTGTACAATGTAACTATCACCTCCCTATTTCTGAAAGCTATACTCCTCTTAATGCAGACCAAGATCACATTAATTTTTTTTGGCTGCCACATCATACCACTGGATTCATATCCCTCATGCTTATTATTTGTTGATTAGGAAAATGCATTTGGTTTGTAGAACTGAATGCTCACTTAAAGTCCTATCTGTACATCAAAATCATTCATGATTCCTTGTAAGATAAAACAACAGAAATAACCCAGTTCAATGACCCTCTGGTCATAAATTAGAAAAGACATAAACCAGAGAGATATATGCTTGCCAAAGTTATTTGCCACTGTGATTAAAGAAGTCCAGCACAGATTCAAACTTAAAGAGGGATTCTCTGTGCACAGTGAGGTCCTTCAGATGATCCTACTGTGTTTATGTTCTGGTTGCACCAATTCCTAGAATATTGCAGAGCCTTCTGGAAGAGAGGTAAGCACTCAAAAGCACTCTTAAGAGGTTGATCTGACCATTGGCAATCCACACAGGTAGGACCAAGTGGATCTGCTGCCTAGATGATGACATGTATTTTGATGGAAAACCTCTAGAGCTTGTTGGTCAAGCTCTAGAGGTTTTCCATCAAAATATATGTCTGTACAATATATCTAGGAAAGTCAATACAAATAGACAATGAGTCAGGCCAGAACAAAAGAGTATGAGGAAAGCAGGGAATACCTTGAAGAAACTACAAAATTCTGAGATACCCCTACAAACAAAGGGCCATCTTTTAAATATCAACATTCTATCAGAGTTTCCATATAGCTGCAAGTCATGGAACACAACAATCTCTGAATATTGAAAATGTTCATCACATAGAGGACAATGGAGAGGCATATAGGCAGTTGTGAGCTAATGGCAATATATAGTCAGTGAGAGACTTTGAGTAAAAAAATGAATAAAAGATGTGATTTAACAAATGTATGATTAGAAGAGACGATGAGCTGGTTATGTAGTAAGCGTAAAGGATAAAGGATGGATATCCTGAGTCCTTTAATTGTATCCTGAAGAGATACAAGTATAATCAGGAGAAAGTGAGGATGGATTCTAATATGTTGGGTAGTAGATTGAAGAGAAGATACGGAGAAGAGCTGCATGTGATGTGTAGACATGGATGGGTCTGCTGCTAAAGTTAGTAATTTTAAGTAGTTTTTTAGTTGATTCTCTAGGGTTTTCTAAGTATACCATCATATCATCTTCAAAGAGTGATAGTTTTGTTTCCTCCTTGCCTGTTCTAATTCTTTTAATTTCTTTTTCTTCTCTTATTGCTATAATTAACATTTCTAGTGCAATATTAAACAATTAGGCTGATAATGGGCATTCTTATTTCACACTTGATTGTATTGGGAAGGTTTCTAACTTATCCTCATTATAGATAATGTTTGCTGATGGTTTTAGTTTAGATATTACTAGTGTTTTTTAATAGGAATGGGTGCCATATTGTGTCAATGGCTTTTTCTGCATCTATTGAGATAATCATATGATTTCTGTTGGCTTTGTTATTGATATGGTCAATTATGCTAATAGTTTTCCTAATATTGAACCAGCCCTGCATTCCTGGTATAAATCCTACCTGGTCCTTGTATAATCCTTGTGATATTTTGCTATAATCTCTTTGCTAATATTTTATTTAAATTTTTTTGCATCAATATTCATTAGGGAAATTGGTCTATAATTTTCTTTCTCTGTTTTGGGTCTTCCTGGTTTAGGTATCAGCACTATATTTGTGTCATGAAAGGAATTTGGTAGGACTCCTTCTTCACCTATTTTTCCAAATAGTATTGAGATTAATTGTTCTTTAAATGTTTGGTAGAATTTGCTTGTGAATCCATCTGGTCCTGGGGAGTTTTTCTTAGTTTTTCTTAGTTCATTGATGGCTTGTTCAATTTCTTTTTCTAAGATTGAGTTATTTAAGTATTTTATTTCTTCTTTTGTTAACCTGGATAATTTTTTTTGGTAGATATTCATCCATTTCATTTAGATTGTCAAATTTATTGGCATGTAATTGGGTAAGATAGCTCCTAACAATTGCTTTGATTTTCTCTTCATTTAGTGAATTCACCCCTTTCATTTATGCTACTAGTGGATTGGTTTTCTTCTTTCCTTTTTTAGATCAAATTAACTATTGGTTTATCTATTTTATTGTTTTTTTCCATAAAACCAGCTTCTAGTATTATTTATTAGTTCAATGATTTTTTTACTTTCAGTTTTATTAATCTCTCCTTTGATTTTCAGGATTCCCAATTTGGTATTTAATTGGAGATTTTTAATTTGTTCTTTTTCTAGTTTTTTTTTAGTTGCATACCCAATTCATTGATCTGCTTTTTCTCTGTTTTATTGATGTAAGCAATTAGATATATAATTTTTTCCCTAAGTATTGCTTTGGCTACATCCCATAAATATTGGCATGTTGTTTCATTGTTAACATTTTATTTAATTAAATCATTGATTGTTTCTATGATTTGTTCTTTGGCCCACTTATTTTTTTAGGCTTAGATTATTTAGTTTCCAATTAAATTTTAATCTCTTTTTTCATTGTCCATTATTGAACGTAATTTTTATCACATTATGATCTGAAAAGGCTGTGTTTACTATTTTTGCTTTTCTGCATTTGGTTGTGAGGTTTTTAAGTCCTAATACATGGTCAATTTTTGTGTAGGTGCCATGTACTGCTGAGAAAAAGGTATATTCCTTTCTATTCCCATTCTGTTTTCTCCAGAGATCTATCATATCTAACTTTTCCAGAATTTTATTCACCATTTTAACTTCTTTTTCGTTAATTTTTTTTGTGAAATTTATCTAGTTCTGAGAAGGGAAAGTTGAGGTCCCCCCCCAGTATAGTTTTATTATCTATTTCCTCCTGTAACTCATTCTACTTCTTCAAAAATTTAGGTGCTATACCATTTGGTGTATATATGTTTAATCTTATTGACTTCATTGTCTATGGTACTTTTCAGCAAGATATATAGTTTCTTTCCTTATCTCTTTTAATAAGATCTATTTTTGCTTTTGCTTTGTCAGAGATCATGATTGCTACCCCTGCTTCTTTGCTTCAGTCAAAGCATAATAAATTCCGCTCCAGTCCCTCACTTTTACCCTGTGTGTATCTCTCTGCTTCAAATGTATTTATTGTGAGCAACATATTGTAGGATTCTGGTTTTTAATCCATTCTTCTACCCACTTCCATTTTATGGGTGAGTTCATTTAATTCACATTTATAGTTATGATAACTATGTATTTCCTTCCATGCTATTTTTTCTTTGTTTATCCCCCTTCTTTTCCTTACCTGCTACCCTTTCCCTCCTGATAAGTGTTTTACTTTTGATCACTGCCTTCCCCAATCTACCTTCCCTTTTATCATTCCCCTTCTATTATCTATTAATAGAAGGAAGACCCTCTTTTACGATCCCTGTCCCTTTTTACTTCTTATAGGGTAAGATGGATTTCTGTATCCAGCTGAGTGCGTATATTATTCCCTCTTTCAGCCAATTTTGATGAGAGTAAGGTTTAAGCTTTAACCACCATCTCCCCATGTTCCCTTCCATTATAATAGCTCCTTCATGCTTCTTTTATATGGGCTAATTTACCCCATTCAGTCTTCTCCCTCTTTCTTCTTCCAGTGCAATTTTCTTTCTCATCCCTTTATTTATTTATTTATTTATTTTTGGGTATCATCTCATTAAAGTCACCTTATATCCACACCAGTTTCATATATATATATTCTTTCTAATTGCTCACATAGTAATAAAGTTCATAAGAGTTACAAATATTATCTTGCCATATAGAAATATATAGATTACCCTTATTAAATTTCTTATATTTTCCTCTTTCTAGTTTCCTTCTTTCTTTCTTTCTTTCTTTTTTACCTTTTTGTGTTTCCCTTGAGTCTTGTATTTGGAAGTCAAATTTTTTAGTCCACTCTGGTCTTTTAATTAGGAATGCTTGAAAGTTCTCCATTTCATTAAATTGGCATTTTTTCCTCTGAAAGATTATATTCAGTTTTGTTGGGTAGGTGATTGTTGGCTGTAATTCTAACTCCTTTACCTTCAGTTATTTCATTTTCCAAGCTCTCCAGTTCTTTAATGTGGAAACTGTCAAATCCTGTTTAATCCTGACTGTAGCTCCAAGATATTTGAATTACTTCTTTTTGTCTACTTACAGTACTTTTTCCTTGATCTGTGAGCTCTGGAATTTGGTTATGATGTTCCTGGAAGTTTTTATTTTAGGATCTCTTTCAGGTGGTGATTGGTGGATTCTTTCAATTTTCAGTTTGCCTTCCGGTTCTAATATATCAGGGAAGTTTTCTTTGATAATTTCTTGAAAGATGTTGTCTAAGTTTTTTTTTTTGATCATGGCTTTCAGATAGTTCAATAATTCTTATATTATCTCTCCTGAATCTGTTTTCTAGGTCAGTTGTTTTTCCAATGAGAAATTTGACATTTTCTTCTATTTTTTACTTGTTTTATTTTGTTTTTATTGTATCCTGATGTCTCATAGAGTCATTAGCTTCTACTTGCTCAGTTCTAATTTTTAAGGAATTATTTTCTTCAGTGAGCTTTTGTGTACTTCCTTTTCTATTTGACCAATTCTATTTTTTAAGGAGTTATTTTCCTCAGTAAATTTTTGTATATCTTTTCCCATGCTATAGACTCTTTTTTTCATGATTCTTTTGCATTACTCTCATTTCTTTTCCTAGTTTTTCTTCTACTTCTCTAATTTGCTTTTTAAAATCCTTTTTAAGCTCCTCCAGGAATTCTTTTTGGACCTGAGACCAAATTACATTTTTCTTTGAGGCTTTACATGTAGCCATTTTGACACTACTGTCCTCTTCTAAGTTTACGCCTTAATCCTTCCTGTCACCATACTATCTTTCCATGGTCAAGTTCTTTTTTTTGGGGGGGGGGTGGGGGGGTTGCTCATTTTTCTGCCTTTTTTGTGATTTGGTGTTTTTATGTGAGAATGGGGTTCCGGTCCTGCACTGTCCCAAGCTTTTTGTGCTGGAGCCCAGGATCTTATTGCTGGCTTTCACTGGGCTTCAGGGTTTGCTTTCACTGGAGGATTGGTTACCCTTCTGGCTTGTATTGGGGATGGAGACTCCTTGTGGGCCTCCCTTCGTTATGGAGTTTAGCTGCTGGTCTGCCCTGGGATGGGGCCCTGCTTCTGGGTTGCTGTGGAAACAGGGTCTCTGCTGGCAGGCTCTAGGAGCAGGGTCTTGCTGTTGGCCAGCCCCAGGGCAGGGCTTCACTACTGGTCAGCACTGAGGTCGAGGCCTTGCTGGTAGTTTGTGCTGGGGGTGGGGTTGTTGGTGTGGGACCTTGCTGAGCTGCACAGATTGCTCACTTACCTAGGGGGCTGCTGGTTTACAGAAAGATGGGGCCTCACAAGTGGGTTTCCCCAGGCTTGGGCCTCACCCCTGCTGTGAGGCTGGAGGCTGCTGCTGCTCTTGGACCTTGCTCCCCTCCACCCGAATAAGACAGATCTTTCCTGCTGTGCTGGTAAGTTACCTCTCTACTCTCAGATCAATTCTGAGGCAGTTTTCTAGTTGTTTGGAAGAGAATTTGGGAGTGGCTTCATGGGATTCCTTCCTCAATCCTCTATCTTGGCATTGGAAGTCTCCCACTGATTTCTAAACTGGAAAAGTAGATGACATGGATACACCTGGTAGAAGAGGTGGCTTCTGGCCAGCTGCTTTTGGGGGCCAGCTTTTGAGGAGACAAAAAGAGACTCCAATGAGGAGGTAGAAGAAGGAGTTCTTTCCTACACCAGCATTATGGTGAATCCAGGGACCTCTGGCCCACTCCCCATGTGGAGCATGGACTTACTCAACTGGGCTTGTATAGGAGGCTCCTGGATCCTTTGCCTCTCCTTTTGTTTCTCCTTTCCTCTAGCATATATCTTCCAAGCATCAAAAAGTCCTGGGAAATCTGTAAGCACTGGTGACAAGAGTTTTGTCACTGTTGCTAGTGACAAGTTTTAGCAATGTAGTTGTGTTTATGGCAGCAGCAGTAGCAAGATTGGCCATGTAACAAGAAAAGGATTGGCATCAGAGGGAAATGCTCCCACAAAAGAAAGGTCCATTTGGATACTGCTTGGCTGTTTGATTGGATAATGCCAGTGCAGAGGAGAAATAAAAAATGACTAGCTGCCTCGTAAACACTGTATTCTATGGAGCCTTAACTATTAGCCTCCAACTGATTGTACTAGTAGTGAAATTAGTCTTCCAGGGGGCAGCTAGGTGGCACAATGGATAGAGCTCTGGCCTTGGAGTCAGGAGGACCTGAGTTCTAATCCAGCCTTAAACCAAACACTTGACACTTACTAGCTGTGTGAACCTGGGCAAGTCACTTAACCCCAATTGCCTAAAAAACAAGCAAACAAAAAAAAAAAGAAATTAGTCTTCCAATGGATTGCATTAGTAGTAATAAGTCACTAGATTTTGTTTTAGTCAGTTTATGATTCTTTGTTGCTCAGCATTCCCTTTTCTGTGTTGGAATAAACAACCTGTTACATAACTGATTCATATTTATACCTTAGATACTTTTTTATTCCCCATTCCCCACACCGTTTGATGGAGAAAATCTTAAACTTTGAGCCGTAACCATTTCTATAATTAACAACTTTACAAGTAGCAACTTCCCCTGAAGTATCCAGGGTAGGAATAATGAATCAATCAATGTGAGAACTAGGGAACCTACTTTCATTGTTGAGAAGTTAGGCAACCTCAGAGCAATAAACCTACTATAGAACCATTCAGCTGGATACAGAGGTGGGAGGGGTTGGCACTCTGAGCCTCTATGAGTCCCAGCAGGCACTACATATGGTTTCTGTGTGAGACATATAAATAGACAAGAGAGAAAATGGAGTTATGCAAATGTCTTTAAGAATTTAAAGGGTAGAAAAACATGGTAAATAAAAAACTGGAGCCAAAGATGAAAGTCACCAGAGATAGGTAGAAAATCCCACACTTGAGTTTAGAGAAGTCAACTATCCGGGTAAAGGATGGAAAGGACATGACTAAACAAGAGTTCAGGTGAAAATGATCTGGGCTTTTAATGGACTACAAGATTAATAGTCTTACAGGGTCCTACTCTGATATTTTATCATGGCATGGAAGTAACCCTAGGTTCTTAGAAACCATGTCAGGAGAGTGTAAACTCTGTCAAGGTCTCTTAAGATGTAAAGGCTGCAAGTAGAATCCCAGAAACAGACTATCATCTCATTACCAACATAACTACACATGGAGAGATTTGTTACCAGTAAGTGATGAATTATTTGCTCATGGTAACCCAAGAAAAAAAATAAGAAATGACTCTTGGTCTTGAGTGGCATCCTTTTGCTTGCACAACAATAAGGATGGAGTGGCAGATAAAAGGGGAAAAGGGTCTTGAGAATTAATCACAGTTTTAAAACAAACTATAAACATTAAGTTGGCTGTTCATACTCTAAATGTATAATAATTACTTACTGACCAATGAATTAACATATTTGCAAAATCAAAACTATATCAATATTGATATTCTAATGATAAATAAAAGCAGAAGACAAAAGGAAATTATAGCTAAATGTCTGGCTGGCTTACAGATTTTGTATGGATTGTTAGACAAAGGATTTGGTAGAGTTGCCCCAAAGCAATAAGAAATATGTTTTTTTGGGGAACAATTGATCATTTCATCTTGTAGTGCTTGTGATAAGCATGAATAAAAGATGACTGTAAAGATTATTTCAGCTTAGATGAGGTATAACATCTGTTTTTGATAAGGGGAATGAAGTAAGCATTTATGCAGCACCTACTATGTGTCAGACACTGTACTAAATGCTTATTCTTAAAAATAAATATCTCATTTCATCCTTACAACAACTGTGGAATGTAGGCACTATTATTATCCACATTTTACAGTTGAGAAAACTGAGGCAAATAGAAGTTAGGTGGCTTGCCCAGGGTCTCACAGCTAGTAAGTATCTGAGGTTGAATTTAAACAAGGGACTTCCTGATTCCAGGCCCAGTACTCTATCCAACAATGCTTCATAAAGGAGAAAGAGAGAAATTCTTTGAAGAATTTAGCAAGATACTGCAAACCAAGATAAAATATACTTTAATATATAATGACCTTAATGTTGAAGTTGGCACACAGGAGTATGGTGAAAAACATGTCAGAAAATATGACTCAAATTTTCTTGAATTTATTCATCTGTGTATATGTTATCTTTCTACAGTGGAACATGAGCTTTTTCAAGGTGGGGATTTTTAAACTTTTGGTTATGTATCCCCATATCTTTTCCCGCACCTTACACGTGGTAAATGCTTGATGAATTGGATTGAAGAGAGATTAGATTTGCTTTTCTTGTTCTCGAGCCAGCTCAACCTGACTGGAAAGAGCTGAATGTTAAATTTTCAGTGTAAGCATTTATACTTTGGAAATTAGCAAATGCTATCGATCAGAGCTTGATTTATTGTTTTGTTGATCATTGAGTCTTAACAAAATGATGGCAAAATGTTGATAATACAGACTAAACCTCCAAGTGTTTAGGGGACACATATTAAAGGAGAGGAGCCATTTTAAAAATATTTACCAGCATACACCTGCAATGAGTTGAAGTTCAGAAAGTTAGATTTAGGCTCAATATAATGGAATAAAGACTCCTTTTATTGGTGAGGTCTTTCTGGAGCTTCCATTTTGGAAAAAGAAGCCATACGAGCCATCTCTCATTCTCCAGACTTAGCCTCCTCTTCTCAGCTGCCTCATGACTCCACTCCACTACTTCTGGTCCCTTCTCCCATTGATGAGTTCCTAGAAACTTCATTTTGCAAAAAGGACACAATGATTATCCCTAAGTTCTCTGGACTTAACTGCCATGACTCTACCTGGGTACTTTCTTCCTATCCCTTCCTTTTTTTTGAGCCCTTCTTTTATTTGTTCTCTTCGCTCACTAGAATGTAAGCTTCCTAAGGGCAGCAACTATCTTTCTTTTTGCTTGTGTAAGAGCTTAATAAATGCTTGTTGACTGACCAACTAAAAATTATAGCTATACCAAAAGAAAAAAAAAGTCAATTTGTGATTGAAGTGATTGAAGTCAATCACTTCTAAGGTATTTTCCAGCTTTCAGCATATGATACCATAGTAAATATGTATTTAATAATGATGTTGTTTCACTGTCTATATAATACCTTTAAGCAAAATGTCTTTTCCTTCTTTAGCTTTGACACTTCGAATCTTTACTGTTGCCTGGTATGAAATTAAAATTTCAGCTTTTGAGTCTCACTGGTGAGCTGCAGTGAGAAAGAACCACAGGCAGGCCCAACCTGAGCTTCGACACTTCCTGTGCCGCTGCTCACCATGGAATACCTTATCAGCATTCAGTGCCCCGACTACATCTTGGTGGCTTCGACTGCATGGCTGCCAGCAACATTGTCCAGATGAAGGACGATCATGACAAGATGTTTAAGGTGAGTGAGAAGATCTTACTTCTGTGTGTTGGAGAGGCTGGAGACACTGTGTAGTTTGCTGAATACATTCAGAAAAATGTACAGCTCTACAAGATACACAGTGGGTATGAATTGTCTCCTTCAGTAGCAGCTAACTTTGAAATCTGGTTGATTACCTCTAGAGTTGGACCCCATACCATGTCAACCTCCTGTTGGCCGGCTATGATGAGCATGAAGGACCTGCACTGCACTATATGGACTACCTGGCAGCCCTAGCCAAAGCTCCATTTGCAGCCCATGGTTATGGTGCCTTCTTGACCTTCAGCATCCTAGATCATTATTACAAACCAAATATCACACATGAGGAGGTAGTAGAGTTCCCAGAGAAATGTCTGGAAGAGCACCAGAAGCGCTTCATCCTGAACTTACCATCCTTCAGTGTCTGAATCATCAACAAAGATGGCATCTATGAGCTAGACACCATCCTCCCTTCCAAGAGAAGCTCCTAACCTACCACTGACCCCCAAACTGATCCCACTGGCCAGCTTTCCTTTTTGTAACTCACTCCTTTACTGTTGTTTTTCTATGCTTCTGAAATTGACAGAGAACTAGATAGCAATAAAGTTGGATATTGACAAAAAAAAATTCAGCTTCTGGGTTTTTAAAAATCTCTTAAGGTGGGAGCCAAGGTTGCAGAGTAGAGAAACATTCATCTAGCCTTTCCCAACATTCACCTCTAAACAACCTTAAAACAATGCCTCAAATCAAATTCTAGAGTGGTAAAGCCAACAAAAGATCAGAGGAAGACGTTCTTCCAGCACAAGATGACTTAGGAGGTTGGAAAGAGAGATTTGTGACACAGAGATGGAGACTATTCTGAAGTCCACATGTATGAAACACCAATGGTGGGACTGGGTGGTGGTGACAGAAGCAGTAGCAGCTTTAGGAGCTCTCAAGCCAGAGATGGTAAGAGGATCTGGCAAATGGTCAGAAAGAGACCTGGTAAATGGTCAGGAGAGCCCTTTTCTAGTACTGGACGCAGGACAAGATGCTGTTTGGCAACTCTGTTGCTTATACCCACTTCTGGGCAGAAAGGAGCACTTTTGATCAAGAGGGAGTGGAAGCTCCGAGGGCCATTATCACTTTTGGTCACAAGGGATCAGGGACTCTAAGGAACAGTATTACTTCTAGTTCCAAAGGAGTAGGGGCCCTGAGGAGCAGTATTGATTGCAGCCATAGGGATCAGGGGTCCTTCCTGGGTTAAGGACCAGAGTGCAGACCAGGAGAACAGTGACCACACTTCTCCCCAGATCAGACCACCTTGGAAGCACCAAAAACTTGCAGACCCCCAGAACTAGTTCTGAAAACAGCAACATGAAAAAGCCTAAAGTTTGAGACAGTGGTCCCTTCTCATTCTAGGAACAGAGCCCATCTTTAACATAAAGTTCAAAATCATGAAGTAGGGTAGAAAAATGAGCATAGAACAAAAACAAGCTCTAATCATAAAAAAGCTACTACGGTGGTAGGGAAAATCAAGACACAAACTCAGAAGAAGGTAATGAAGTCAAAACAGTCACAAAGTCTCAAAAAATGTGGATTGGTAATAGAAATCTATTCTACCTGACAAGAAAATAGGATGGGAAAGGGATAAGGGAAAGAAGGGATGATAAAAGAAGGGAGTGATTAGAAGCAAAACAGACCTTAGAGGAGAGACAGGGTAAAAAGAGAGAGAGAAAAGGATAAGCAGTAGAAAATAAGATGGAATGAAACAGGTGATAATGGGCATCCTTGCTTCACCCCTGATCTTATTGGGAAGGCTTCTAGTTTATCCCTGTTACAGATAATGCTTATCCTTGGTTTTAGATAGATACTACTTATCATTTTACTCTGTTTGCATTAGGGTCACACAGATAGAAAGTGTCTGAGGCCAGATTTAAACTTAGGAAGAGAGTCTTCCTGACTCCAGTCAAGGTGCTCTATCCACTGTGCCACCTAGCTTCCCCAAGTGAATTTTAGCAAATATTTAAAGAACAAATAATCCCAATATAAACTATTTGACAAAAAAAATAGGTAAAGGAGTCCTACCAAATTCCTTTTATGACATAAATATGGTTTTGATACCTATTGTAGTGAGAACAAAGACAGAGAAAGAAAACTATAGATCAATTTCCTTAATGCATATTGATGCAAAAAATTTAAATAAATTACTAGCAAGGAGATTCCAGCAATATATCACAAAGATCATATACTATGACCAGGTGGAATTAATACCAGGAATGCAGAGCTGATTCAATATTAGGAAAACTATCTGTATAATTGACCACATCAATAACAAAAACAACAAAAATCACATGACTGTATCAATAGATGCAGAAAAGGCCTTTGACAAAATGCAATATCCATTCCTATTAAAAACACTAGAAATCATAGGACTCAATGGAGTCTTTCTTAAAGTGATAAGTAATATCTATCTAAAACTAAGAGCAAACATTATCTGTAATGGGAATGAACTTGAAGCCTTCCCAATAAGATCAGCAGTGAAACAAAGATGCCCATTATTACCCTTATTATTCAATATTGTACTAGAAATGCTAGCTATAGCAATTAGATATGAAAAAGAAATTGAAGAAATAAAAATAGGAAATGAGGAAACAAAATCATCACTCTTTGCAGATGATGATGGTATACTTACAAAAGCCTAGAGAATCACCTAAAAAACTAACTTGAAACAATTAACAACTTCAGCAAAGTTGGAGGATATAAAATAAACCAAAATAAATCATCAACATTTCTATACACTACCAACAAAACCTAGCAGCAAGAGATAGAAAAATAAATTCCGTATAAAATAACTGCAGGCAATACAAAAAAATTGAAAGTCAATCTGCCAAGCCAAACCCAAGGATTATATGAAGACAATTAAATTACAAAGCACTTTTCACACAAATAAAGGCAGATCTAAACAACTGAAAAATACTAATTGCTCATGGACAAGTCAATATAATATAAATTACAATTCTACTTAAGTTAATTTACTTGTTCAGTGCCATACCAATCAAACTATCAGAGCTAGAAAAAAGAATAACAATATTCATCTAGAAAAACAAAAGGTCAAGAATAAGAAGAGAATCAATGGAAAAAATATGAAGGACAACAGCCTAGTAGTTCCAGATTTTGAAACTATTTTTACAAAATGGTAATCATGAAAACAATCTGGTACTGGCTAAGAAATAGAGTGGTGGATCAGGGGATAGATTAGGTACACAAAAAACAGTAGGAAAGGACCATAGTAATCTAGTGTTTAATAAACCCAAAGATCCAAGTTTTGGGGGTAAGAACTCAACCTTTGACACAAATTGCTGGGAAAACCGGAAAGTATTTTGGTAGAAACTAGGCATGGACCAGTATCTCATTTTATATACCAAGATAAGGTCAAAATGGATAAAGGATTTAGATATAAAGGGTGATATAAGTAAATTAGGGGGCATGAAAAAATATACTTGTCAGATTTGTGGATAAGGGAAGAGTTTATGGCTAAATAATAGATAGAGAGGATCATGAGAAGTAAAATGGATAACTTTGATTACATGAAATAAAATAAAAGCTTTTGCACTAACAAAACTAATGCAGTCAAAATTAGAAGGAAAACAGGAAACTGGGGAAAATTTTTGTTTAATAACCAGATCTTCTTAAAAGAAAAATGTGTGCAATACAATTTTTAGTTTTAATTTACATTTTTCTCCATCACTTTTTAAAATCTAGACAATTACCAAAAGAACAAATCAAGTCCTGATTTGTAGCATTTATTGATTTCTAAGGTGTAAATACTCACACTGAAAATTTTACAATTAGTTCTCTTAGTCAGTAGGAGCTGGCTGTACCACATATAATCCAAGAAGGTCAATGACAAAAAGAAAGGCCTCATGTACTGCAAAATATTTATAGTAATAATATAGTAGTATTTATAGTAGCACTTTTTTTTGTAGTGGCAAAGAACTGGAAATGACATAGTTATCCAGGGTCTGTCATAAGAAATTGTTGGACATGAATATAGTGTAATACCACTGTGTTGTAAGAAATGGCGACTATGGTGAGGACAGTGAAACAAAGGAAGACTTACTTGAAATGATGCAAGGTCAAGTAAATAGAACCAGGAAAATATATACAATAACTACAACAAGAAATAACAGCAAAAAAAAAATTGAAACAGAATGCTGAGAAATGATGACCAAGGTTGGCTTCCACGAAAATATATGAGAAGACAACCAGTAGAATATTGATATTAAAGAGATGGAACTTTATGTAAGGAAAAAGTTTGAGATCATCAAAGGAATTTTTGCAGTTTCCTGAAAGCAATCTAGCCTGTTCTCTCTCTTCTTTTAAGTGTTTATGTCTGAACCAAATTCATAGTCTGTTTGTACTGCCTGTTTCAGATATCCTGATGGATAAGATTTTTAGGTTTTCCATTCAATTACATGGAATAACAATGATTATAGACATTCTTCATCTACTTGGTCTTTACTGCATAGCTGGTTAGCCAAATACTTTTGAGTGGCTACAGATCTCTTCCAGGAGGCTCTACAGTGTTCTTAGACTCATGTGACAAGCACAATGTCACCCACAAACAGCAGCATCTGAAGGACCTCACTATCCACATGGGTATCCCTTTTCAACTTGGGCTTTGTGCTGGATTACCTTCATGCTGTGAGGAACATGCTTTTTAAATAGATTTTGCTCTGATTTAGGGCTTGCTAGATGCTTATAATTAAAAAGTCATTGAACAAGGTAATTTTTGTTATTCCTTTCAAGGAATCTTGAATGATTTTTAATACATAGATATTACAAGAGACCTTTTAAGGAGGGCTTTTGTTAGAAGAGAGCCTTTAAGGAGTCTTTTTGTTTCAACAAATCAATGACTTTAAAAAAATAAATTAATGGAAACCTCACACTGGGTTATTTTTGTTATTTCTTTCAAGGAATCTTGAATGATTTTAAGACATGAATGGGATACACTTTAATGGAAGAAAGCCTTTAAGACAGTATTTTATTCCAACAAATCAATTGCTTTACAAAAATCAACTAATAATACAAACAGTGGAATCTGTACTTTTGACAACTTTTAGTCAATTTGTAATGGTAAAGGTGTGGTTTCCTGTGGAATATCACTTGGAAAAGTTTGTTCTCTTCTAATATTTTAATTGAAGATTATATACATATAAATGATTCTCATAAATATTTCCTATTGATGAGAAAATAGGCATATTGTTTGGTAATTCTTGATATTCTTTTGGTCACTCTTCTTCAGTATTGAGTTTCATATTTTTTTTTGAAGCAATCAGGGTTAAGTGACTTACCCAGGGTCACACAGCTAATGACTATCATGTGTCTGAGGCCAGATTTGAACTCAAGTTCTCCTGACTCCAGGGTCAGCACTCTATTCACTGAGCTACCTTAGCTGCCCCAAGTTTCATATTTTTCAATACACATTGTATCATTCCCTTCTTCATATTATTTGTGAATTGATGCCTCACCATCCTCATAATTGTTTCACTTCTAACATGGATTTTCTCTATATATACTTATTCTAAAATAGCTACTTTCCTCATCTTCATTTTAGCTAGTGTCATTTTTACCTTCTCTATCTGTATATCTGAAGTTGTGACATTAGACTCCAAAAGTGGTAGTTCAAATGTTCTTTATGGCAAATTTTTTTAAATACAAAAATCTTTGCAGATCTTTTCTGTTTTCTTTCTCTTTGTCCTTCCATTTTCATCCTCCAATGACCCTGGGATGACTTTGCTTAGTTGTATCTTCCACCAAGCTTTCTTTAATCTTCTTTACCCTCTACTACTACTCTTTCTTTTATGAGGCTATGCTCCTAATCTTTCATTCTCCTTTTCCTTAAGAGTTTACAAATTTTTTATTTTAGATTGATTTCACCTTTGACTGCCATTTTTCTGTATCTGGTAAGTTAAGTGTTTGCTGACTAATGTCCTTTTAAGTCTCTTTTGGTGTCCTTGTTATGGCTATTTATTTATTGAAATATATGTATGGAATTATTGTGATCCATGTTAATATTCTTTCTTAATTTAACAAGCTTTCATTATTGACATATTGTTTAAATAAGTCAGGGCTGAGTTTTTTTTAATTGTATGCCATGTCTTTTTCTCATTTTTATTCTTTTTTCTAACTTTGTATTAATTCTTATATTTGATGTTTTATGAAGGAATACTTTTCATTATCTTTCAGTATTCTCCTCTAGAAGAATTTGCAGATGAGTTTATATAATCTAAATTAGTATTGCTCTGGGGCACATGTATCTTAGGTTGGCAAAAACATTAAATGTTTGTGAACTCATGTAGTTTCTAGGCTCTTTTGTCCTCCTCATTGTGGTAGTTGCATCCTAGCAGTTATATTTTTATAAATAATGATGAAAATCCATGTGGATATTTGTTCCTTAATTCATTTTCTTCTTATTTTTTTGGTCAACAGCTTATTTAAATGGTTAGGTTGGAGTTCATTCAATTGTCTGCTATCTTATTTTCATCTTTTTTCTTCCTACTAACTTAATGTTAATTTTTATCTTTTCTATAATGTCAATGGTCAGACTATGCAAATAGCAAATTTGGAGGTGACTAGCACGGTGGTAACTAGAAATTTCCTTTTCCTTAATATTATTGCCAGTTTAATTTTCTTTTTTTTAATTTTAACTCTTATTTTATTATTTTATTTTTTAATTTTTTTTTGTTTTCAACATTTACTTCCAAAAGATTTTGAGTTCCAAATTTTCACCCCATCTCACCCCTCCCCTCACCCCAAGACGGCATGCATTCTGAATACCCCTTCCCCTAGTCTGCCTTCCCTTCTATCTCTCCACCCCCTTCTCTTATCCCCTTCCTCTTCTATTTTCCTGTAGGGCAGGATAGATTTCTGTACCCCATTTCCTGTATTTCTTATTTCCAGTTGCATGTGAAAACATTTTTTTTAAACATGTGTTTTTAAAACTTTGGGTTCCAAATTTTCTCCCTTCCTCCCTCCCCACCCACCCTCATTGATAAGGCAAGCAACTAAATATAGGTTATATATGTGCAGTTATGCAAAACACTTCCATAGTAGACATGCTGTGAAAAACTAACTCTATTTCCCTTAATCCTATCCTGCCTCCCCCATTTATTCTATTCTTTCTTTTCACCCTGTCCCTCCTCAGAAGTATTTGCTTCTGATTACTCCCTTTCCCAATCTGCCCTCCTCTCTATCATCCCCCTGTTCTCTTGTCCCCTTCCCCTCCTTATTATCCTGTAGGGTAAGACAGATTTCCATACCAATTGAGTGTGTATGTTATTCCCTCCTTAAGTCAAATCCTATGAGAATAAGATTCACTTATTCCCTCTCACCTTCCCCCATTTCCCCTCCACTGTTAAGAGCCTTTTCTTTTCTGTTTTTTTTTTGTGAGATAATTTACCCTGTTCTACCTTTCCCTTTCTCCTTCTCCTAGAATAATCCTCTCTCACCCCTTAATTTTATTCTCCAGATATGACCCCTTCATTTTCAACTCACCCTGTGCACTCTATCTATCTATCTATCTATCTATCTATCTATCTATCTATCTATCTATCTATCTATCTATCTATATCTATATATACATACATACATTTTTTCCCTCCAACTATCCTAATACTGACAAAGGTCTAATGAGTTACAAATATCATCTTTCCATTCAGGAATGTAAACAGTTCAACCTTAATAAGTCTCTTATGATTTTCTCTTTCCTGTTTACCTCTTCAGTTTTGTATTTGAAAATCAAATTTTTTCTATTCAGTTCTGGTCCCAGTTCCATTTTCTATGATGTTATTTGGCACTCACCATGTTCAGTGCCTTCTCATTTCTTGAAGAAATTATTCATATACTTATTAGGCTTCCATGTAGCTGTCAAATCTTTGATTTCTTGATACTGTATAATATTTTCCATTGTAGTTTTTACAATTCCCATGCCTACCTTTATACTGGGGTAATGAAGTCTTGATTTATACATATATTGCTTTAATTTGGAGCAGCATATGGATTTCTTTATGGAATTTTTCTGCTTCATCATCTGGAGCAGATATTGGTGCATAAGCTATAATTATTTTCATGGTGGTCTTTTTACAAATACTTCTAATGAGTGCTGCAAAGAGAGATGACCAGCTATACCTTGAATTGATGTTTTTCATTGCCTTTGGATGCAACTAACACTGCCAGCTCATTTATTTGCCTCTCTGAGAATCTGTGAACCATCCTTTCCTTTAAATGATTTTTTCTTATGGCTGCTGGTTTCATATATGGCAAGAATGCCAACACTGATATGGTTCACTTTCTCCAATAGCATGCCAACAGTTGAAATAGTTTTAATTTTTTTATTCTGAATCTATCAAACACCAAATAAAATAAGTATTTTCACATAGTATAACAACAACAACAACAAAGAGTATTGTACATGAAACTGCATATTTGTTATGTATGATTTGCTTTTCTTTTAAAACTCAACATGTAACTTTAAAAGCAGTCCTGCTCATCTATGATTCTTTCTACCTTCTTTCTATTCTTGTCCGTGCATCATATCTTCTCTATTTCTTCTATTTTCTTTCTCTCTTCCTTCCTTTTCTTTTTTCCTTCCTTCTTACCATCTCTTTTCATAGTTGGAAAAAAAAAAGAAAAACAAAATCCTCAAGCAAAACTAATCAACTCATAAATTTTTGGGTAAGGAGCTCATGCTTAGAACATCAATAGTTAAATCAACAGATACAGATGTTCTAAAAAGTATGTGACTCCTAGTATCCTCTGTGCCTCTTTTTAAAGAATGTTTTATTGATGCTCTTCTGCAAAAATCACTGTCACTTTCCAATGACTTCAACTCATAGAACCTCCCTTTATTATGAATGAGTTTGGTTAAATAAAATACAACTGTTGACTGTCTCTGAAAATGTATACTTCCTTCTACATTATATAGAGGTCTACCACCTCTATGCCATGAAGTAGAAGGCATGCTTCATCATTGTCTTCTGAAGTCACAAACAGTTTCTTCATTGTTCAGTGTTCTGAAGTCTTTTGGTGTTGTCATTGTGGTCGTTATGAAAATTTTCTATAGTTTCTGCTTACTTTGCTCTGCATTATTTTCTAAGTCATCCCAAGTTTTTCTTAATTTGTCATATTTTGTTTCTGACTCAAAGTCTCAAATGGATCTGTGATATCATTGATCTGGGAGTTCCCTCTAGGGAGTCAGATTTTGAGTCATCCATGCATGGTTTTTGTTGATACTTGTCAGTTGGTGCAGGGTGTTCATCTAATGCATTGGAAGCCTTTCTTGTGTTTTCCTGACATTGTAAGGGAGCCAGTGGAGCTTTTTGTTTGACTATCTGTCATCCCTCATCCTTGTTACATGACCAGCAATCTTTCTTCTTGTCACACATTTCCTTGGTGATATCTTTTGCTCTTCATCAATTATATGTTGTAGCCTGCTCACACTCACCATGTGCCAATCTAATCAACCTCTATAGGATAATATTTTTTAGTTCTTCAGCATTGTGTTTAATTCTTGGCCTTACATCACTGCAAGTAAAATGTTAGTATTAAAAAGGACCTTTAAATTTCTATTTTCATGAGAAGCATTAGCTGCAATTTATTAATCCAATTCCCAAGCAATGAATATTAATTTCCCTTTGAGTTTCTTCAGCACTCTCTTTTCTGCCACTCTTCTAGTTGAATGGGATTAAATTGAACGAAGGGTCATTTTATATTCTTACTTGTTTGTTTCATGGATTGCTGTGGCCATTATCTAGTGGACAATCTGGTCATGGGTCTCTCTGTATTTAGCTATGCTGCTCCATGAATTCCAGGCCCAGTATCTCTGCAGCATCATACTTTGAAGCTATTCCAATATGAAGGGATCTTGCTAGTAGTCTGCCTTCAAGAATCCAAGGTTTCCTTCCAGCTATAATAAAGCATCATGGTGAGACTTTTATAGTTCCCACTTCTGAATGGGTAGGTGAAAGATAATTGTGAATGCTTCAAAGGTTTCATCACCTCGGGTAAGGGTGGGAGTACGGATTACAAAGTGCATTTCTCATATTGGATACATAAAGCATAACAATAAACTAGCCTTGAACAAAGAGCCAACTTCACTTAGTTTGATTTGTTGAAGAAATCAAAGTTAGATGAAAAGGGTTAAGTAACCAGCCTTCCTCAGGAGTATAAAAAAAGAGAACATTCTTTGGCAGTTGAGAGTGGGGGAGGGGCAGAGAGAGAAGGAGTGGAAAAAGTGAAAAGAGAAAGAGAAGAGAAAATAGAAAAGGAGAATAGAAGAGGGAGAGAGAAGAAAGAAGATGGAGAGGGACAAGTAGGGAGAAGTAAAAGAAGGAGGGAAGAAAGAAAAGGAGGAGGAAAGAAGAGAAAGAAAAGAAGGTGAAGAGAAAAAAAAGTAGAGAGAAGATGGAGAGACTAGGAAGGAGAAAATAGGAGAGATAAACGGGGGAGAAAAGAAAGAAGATAGGGAGAGAAGATAGGAAGAGATAGGGGAAAAGAAAGAAGAGAAAGAAGAGAGAAGACGGAGAGAGAAAAGGAAAAATGAAATAAAGAGATAAGGAGAAAAAAGAAAGTAGAGAGGAGAGTGAAAAGAGAGAGAGAAAAAAAGAGGAGAGAATAAGAGAGAGAGAAACCACAACAAAGCAAGCTGAACCTAAGAGAGACAAGAAGCAAGCAGGGTGAGATATCAGGTTGAGTAAAAAAATAAAGTCATGAGAACAATAAAAGATGATCCATGAATCAAACATAAAATAAGCAGTATTCTGCCCATGAGAACAGGTTGATGCAATGAGTTTGTGCACAAGCCTCCAAGCTCAAGCAAAGCAGAGAGTAGAAACTTTGAGCTTATTTTGAAACTTTGAGCTTATTATGTTCATACTAACAGCCGGCTCATCCCCACCACTAGATTTTGGAAACTGAACCCTCTGTAGAAATAAAGCCCATGAGTTGAGGCTAGACGCATTTTTTTTTTTTTTGGCTCCAGATGTTTGTATCAGTCCTGGTTTGTGCTTTAAAAAAAACAAAAACCTTTAACTTCTACTCATGTGACTGACATATTACACTGCCTTGAATTTGTATGGTGCTTTACAGTTTTCACAATATATAACCGTACACTCTTACTTGATCTTCCCAGAAATCCTATGGTAGTGTTGAGAGTTAGCAATATTCTTATCATCTTCATCACCACTCTCATTAATTTGGATCTCATCAATGAATGGGGCCCAGAATCAGAGACTTTTCTTTGTTAATGCAGATGTGCATCTTCTCTACAATCTGTACTTTTACAAAGTTGCCTGGGGGCACTGAGAGATTAAATAAATTGTTGAGGGCTATGAAGGCTATTATGTTTCAGAGTCAGGACTTAAATCCAGGTCCTCTAAACTTTGAGGTCAACTCCGTATCCACCATGGTTAATGATTTTATTCTTATTCTTATCCCTATTTTACACATGGGAAAATTAAGACTGAAGGAAATTTTTAGTGACTTTTCCCAGGCTCTTCATACTAGGAGATGCAGAACTGGAACCTAGATCTCCTAATCTTGGTTAAAGTTCTTTCTATCATACCAGCTGGATATACTTACCTGCTGCTATCTGTTGGCTTTGAACTACAATGGGGCAAGTGTAAGTAACCAAGAAGATGGAAATTAGCCCTTCTGGATCCATTCTAGATCCTAATCTAATGTTGTGGCCTGGGAATACCAGCTCTAATTCTTAAATGCCACCAACTCACCTTAGTTGTTTCTCAGTCGTGTCTAACTCTTCATGATCCCATTTGGTGATTTCTTGGCAAAGATACTGAAGTAATTTGCCATTTCCTTCTCCAGCTTATTTGACAGATGAAGAAACTGAGGCAAACAGTGACTTGACCAGAGTCACATAGCTAGTAAGTGTCTGAGACAGATTTGAACTTGAGAATATGAGTGTTCTAGACTCTAGGCCTTCATCCACTTTGCCACATAGCTGCCCCCACCTTAGTACAAAGGTTTTATTTTTCAAGAGTGTACATTTTCTAACATCTAGTAGTGGGTTTAAGTTTATAGTATGGAGCCCTGGGTAAATCACCTTAAAGTTTACTTTGTGTACTGGGTTGGTGCATAGGCTGGGCGCTTCCCATGCCTGTTTGTCATTTCTGTTACTGCATGTTTGTCATTTCTGTTACCTAGAACCATAGAATTTTAGAGATAAGAAAGAATCTTCAGAATGTGTCATATAACCTCTGCATTTTATAGGAGACTGAAACCCAAGAGAGGTACAGTAATTTACCCAAATCAAATAGCTGGTTATTGGCAGAACTGGGCCTTGAACCTCTGGCTACCTATTCTATTCACTAAATCTGGGCACTGAAGTTCCATTGTCTGATAGCTTTTAATAATATGCCTTAGTTGGATTTTTCTGTTTTCTTTTATTCATTGGATGTTGAAAAATCTAATCTAATTAGAGCAGGGTCAAAAACTGATCAGGACAGCAATCAAAGAAGACTCCTCAAGGGAGTAAAGCTAAAAATTTCCCTCTGACAGCATCACTCCCTACAAGAGGACTTTGATGATTCCACTAGTTGTTGGTATTCTCTCTCCACCCCCTGCTTCCCCATGCTATTTTGTATTTATTTTGTATTGGATAATTGACATATATGCCCTCCCCTCCGCTCCCTACTCTAGGTAGAATGTAAACTCAATGAAGGTAGAAGCTATTTCATTATTTATTTTTGTATCCCCAATGTACTAGATACATCATCAGTACTTACAGTATTTCTTTGAAGCTCCTTATCTTACCAGGCAGGACTGGTTATTAGTATGATGGTGGGGACATTATCACTAGGTATTGATAAAGGAGCAGTCTGTATTTCCTTTTCATGCAGGAGGAAGATGTTGCTGCTTTGGGTTACTTTACTTCTTTCCTCTTGTCTCTCAGTGGCCCAAGCATGGGGAGGATGGGATTTCCAGAATGACAGGGTCCGGAGACTTGAAGAGCTAGGGATCCAAGAGGAAAAGAACTTGTTGGTG
Source organism: Vombatus ursinus (assembly GCF_900497805.2). NCBI lineage: Eukaryota > Metazoa > Chordata > Mammalia > Diprotodontia > Vombatidae > Vombatus > Vombatus ursinus. The sequence goes on from NW_020954585.1 coordinate 8,953,172, forward strand.
CTCACGGCAACAACACTGTCCAGAGTGCTGAATGAGACTCGGTTTCTGATGGTGGAATTCTGTAAGTAATCTGGCCTTCCCAAAAGAAATGGGCTCAGCAGTTGGGATAGAACAAAAGGGGAGTTTAATTATAGCTCACATTTCTATGGCATTTTGAGAGTCACAAAACTTTGAAGTTTTAGTAAGAAGGAAGGAAAAGGTTTTATTTTGCTTTGTTTTGTTTTTTGCTCTCAAGAACTTACACTTTATTTTTTAAATTAATTTATTTATTTTTAGTTTTCTACATTCACTTCCACAAGATTTTGAGTTCCAAATTTTTCCCTCTCTCTCCCCTTCCCCCACCCCAAGATGGCATGCATTCTGAATACCCCTTCCCTTGATCTGCCCTCCCTTCTATCACCACCCCCCCCTTCTCTTGTCCCCATCCCCTTCTTTTTTCCTGTAAAGCAGGTTGGATTTCGATACCCCATTGCCTATATATCTTATTTCCCAGTTGCACATAAAAACAATTTTTAACATTTGTTTTTAAAATTTTGAGTTCCAAATTCTCTCCCTTCCTCCCTCCCCATCCACCCTCATTGAGAAGGCAAGCAACTTGATACAGGTTATACATGTGTAGTCATGCAAAACATTTCCATAATAGTCATGTTGTGAAAAACCAACTATATTTCCCTTCATCCTATCCCACTCTCCATTTATTCTATTCTCTCCCTTGACCCTGTCCCTCCTCAAAAGCGTTTGCTTTTGATTATCCCCTCCCCCAATCTGCCCTCTCTTCTATCATCCCCCCTCTCTTATCCCCTTCACCCCTATTTTCTTGAAGGGTAAGATAGATTTCCATACCCAATTGAGTGTGTATGTTATTCCCTCCTTAAGCCAAGTCTGATGGAGTAAGATTCATTCATTCCCTCTCACCTCCCATCCTCTTCCCTTCCACGGTAAAAGCTTTTTTCTTGCCTCTTTTATGTAAGATAATTTACCCCATTCTACCTCTCCCTTTCTCCTTCTCCCAGTACAATCCTTCCCCCCAATTTTATTTTTTAGATATCATATCTTCATATTCAATTCACCCTGTGTCCTCTGTCTATATATATTCCCTCCAACTACCCTAATACTGAGAAAGGTCTCATGAGTTGTAAATACATTTCCATGTAGGAATATCAACTTTAATAAGTCCCTTATGATTTCTCTTTCCTATTTACCTGTTCATACTTCTCTTGAGTCTTGTATTTGAAAGTCACATTTTCTATTCAGCTCTGGTCTTTTCATCAAGAATGCTTGAAAGTCCTCTATTTCACAGAATATCCATTTTTTTCCCCTGAAGAGTTATACTCATTTTGCTGGGTAGGTGATTCTTGGTTTTAATTCTAGCTCCTTTGACCTCTGAAATATCGTATTCCAAGCCCTCAGATCCCTTAATGTAGAAACTGCTAAATCTTGTGTTATCCACCATACTTGAATTGTTTCTTTCTGGCTGCTTGCAATATTTTCTCCTTGATCTGGCTATAATATTCCTAGGAGTTTTCCTTTTGGGATCTCTTTCAGGAGGTGATCAGTGGATTCTTTCAATTTCTATTTTACCCTCTGGTTTGAGAATATCAGAGCAGTTTTCCTTGATCATTTCTTGAAAGATGATATCTAGGCTCTTTTTTTTTGTATCTTGGCTTTCAGGTAGTCCAATAATTTTTAAATTATGTCTCGTGGATCTATTTTCCAGGTCAGTTGTTTTCCAGGTTAGTTTTCCACATCAGTTTTCCAGGTCAGTTTTCCAATGAGATATTTCACATTGTCTTCTATTTTTTCATTCTTTTGGTTTTATTTTATAATTTGTTGATTTCTCATAAAAGCATTAGCTTTCATTTACTCCATTCTAATTTTTAAGGAATTAGTTTTTTTCAGCTTTTGGACTTCCTTTTCCATTTGACCAGTTCTGCTTTTTAAGGCATTCTTTTCCTCATTGGCTTTTTGGACCTCTTTTGCCATTTGGGTTAGTCTATTTTTAAAGGTGTTATTTTCTTTGGTATTTTTTTGGGTCTCCTTTAGCAAGCTGTTGACTTGTTTTTCATGATTTTCTTGCATCACTCTCATTTCTCTTCCCAGTTTTTCCTCTTCTTCTCTTACTTAGCTTCTCTAACTCCTTTTTGAGTTCTTCCATGGCCTGGGACTGATTCCTAGTTTTCTTAGAGACTTTAGATGTAGGAGTGTTGACTTTGTTGTCTTCTTCTGGTTATATGTTTTGATCTTCTTTGTCACCAAAGTAAGATTCTATGGTCTGACTTTTTTGCACTGTTTGCTCATGATCCCAGCCAATTTCTTGAGTTGTAAACTCTTTATTAAGGTAGGTGTCTGCTTCTAGTGTGGAGAATGTACTGTCCCAAGCTTCAGGGGTTTTGTGCAGCTGTTTTCAGAGGTATTTCTAGGGACCTGTAAATTTTCAATTCTTCCAAGGTGATATGACCAAAGGTGAGGTGTTTGCTCCTTTCCTGGCCTGTGCTCTGGTCTGTGAGTGACCACAATCACTCTTTTCTGTCTTAGAACTGTGAGGAGGATTCCCTCTCCACCCCTGCCACAAACTCCACCGTGCCAATGCTTCTCCTTGCCCCAGGACCACCACCCAGTACTGTGACCCAGATCCAAGCACGGGCAAAGCAAGAGAATCCTGCCTCAACACTAGCAAAGAAATCCCTGAAATCCCCCAAAAGGTTTTGATTTTCTTAGGACAACTGTTTGAGCTATCTAATATTAGCTGGGAAATGAGAGGTATAGGCAAGTTAACATGATTTACAGTATCACAGCATTTGAGAGCTGAAAGGGATTTCCATAGGCAAGTTAACATGAGTTACAGTATCACAGCATTTGAGAGCTGAAAGGGATTTCTATAGCCATATCATAACCAAGTCATATACTAAAGCCACATACATAACTAAGGGTCATTCAACCTCTGCTTGAAGACCTCTAAGGGTGGGGATCATCTCTCAAAGCAACCTATTTCACCTTTGGACAACTCTTAAATAGTTAGGAAGTTTTTCTTGACATGAAGCCAAAATTTGTCTGTCTGAAGCTCCTACCCATTGCTCCTGGTTCTGCCCTCTGGAGGCAGAACAAATAGAAGTAGTCAAATCCCTCCTTCACACAACAGCTCTTCAAATATGTGAAGCTGGCTCTTATGTCTCCCTATCCTAGTATTATTTTCTCCAAGGTAAACATATCTAGTTCTATCTTTATATCATCTGTTCTCATTTGCCCCATGTCCTTCATTATTTTTGGTTGCCCTCCCCCTTACAATTCCCAGTTTATGAATATCCTCCTTAAACCACCCAGCTCAGAACCAAACAATGTTACAGGTGAGGTCTGAAAAGAACAGAGGATAGTAGGACTATTACTTTCCTGCGCCTGGAAGCTATGCCTCTCTTAATCCAGCCCAATATTGTATTAGTTTTTTTTTAGCTTTCATATCACATTGTTATTCATGTTGGGCTTTTATCCATTAAAAACCTTGATCTTTTTTTTTTCCAAAATAATTGCTGTCTAAATATGCCTCCTCATGCTTCACTTATGAACTAGGGGCATTCTAAAATATCCAAATACAAGACTTTATATTTATCCTTATTGAACTTCATCTTATTAGATTCAAATTAATTCTTAATCTAGCCTGTTAATAGATTTTTTGCATATTGACTCTGGTCCTGTGTGTTAGCGGTCCCTTTCAACTTTGTGTCATATGAAACATTGATGATCATGTCATCTGCTTTTGTCTGAGTCATTTGACAAAAACATTAAACAGATAGGAACAAGCACAGAATTCTAGGGAATTCCACTAGAGGCTTCCTGCTAAGTTGGCATTGAACCATTAACAAATGCTCTTTCAGTTCAGCATCTAAGCAATTCTGAATTTTATTGTACTATCCTTTAGTCCCAATGTCTCCATCTTATCCAAAAGAATGGATATGGGATGCTTCATCAAAATATTTGCTAATATCTAAATAAATGATATCTATAGCATTCTAACCATCTACCTATTCAGTAATCCTGTCCTACCCATCCCCCCGAAAGGAAATTAGGCTATTCATTCAAGAAACCTTCTCTGAGTAAGCAATGACCTTGCCCTGCTAGTGCTGCATCTAGCACTTTGCACATCTCCTCTGTGTTTATCATTTATTATAGCTATTTTTGTATTTGTCATATCTACCTCTTTTAACTATATGTAAGCTTTTTTAAGGCAAGAACTGTGTCATATCAATTTTTAAAAATTTCACCCTGTTTAGCACAGTGCTGTACAGAAGATATACTTGATAATTTTATCCACTGAATTGATTTGAAATATCTATCTATATATGTAGATATAGATGGTTTACTTAGAAAATCCCAAAGAATAATCAAGGAAACTAAATGAAACAATTAATAGCTTTAGTAAAGTGGTAGGATGCAAAATAAACACAAAAAAGTCAATAATATTTATATATAGCAGTAACAATTCATGAGGAAACAGTAGAAAAGAAGTCCCATTTGAAATAACTACAAAATGCTTAAAATAGTCAGTCTGCCAAGGCACATTCAAAACATAAATGCAGTTACAAAATATTATTAAAAGAAATAAAGAATTACTTAAAATTGAAATGATATTCATTGCTTATGATGGGGCCCCATCCATATAATAAAAATTATATTACCTAAATTCATTCATAGATTATTGCTATACCAATCAAATTACCAAAGAAAGTTTCCATAGAACCAGATAAAATAGTAACAAAATTCATTTAGAGGAACAGAAGGTCTAAAATCTTGAGATTATAAACAATATATACAATGACTGTAACAATGTGAAGAAAGAACTATAACCAAAAATGCAACTGACTGCTGTGTAACTATAATGCCCAACCTTCACCCTAGTGAAGAAATAGGACCCCTAATGCTCTGCACTCCCTTCTTTACAGGAGTAGAGAACTATGGGTATGGAGGATTCCCTATATCATCAGGTACAGGTTAATTTTATTGAACTGCCTCCCTACTATAGGTATTCTATATTAAAAGAGCTAGATATTTGGGTAGGGGACCAGGAAATTATATATTCAGAATCAAAGGTGATGTGAAAGAAAAAGATATAAATAAAAATAGAAAAAAAGTACATCTGATTTATTCTTCAACATCTTTTATATAATGGAGGGTATGGGCCTGTTTTTAGTAGGCTTAGAGTCAGATGATCATTGTTTGGTGGTCCTTCTCTACCATTTATTATCTATGAACCCTTTAATAAGCCAATTATCCTCTTTGGCCCTCAATTTCTTTGCCTGTAAAATTGAATAATTGAATAATATTTGTATTTACTACCTCAGAGCTGTTTTAAGACTCAAAAGAGATATTAAGTCTAAGGTTCTTTGTAACCATAATTCAATAAACACCTGAAATCTACTACTACGTTATTTTCTGTACTGGACAAAAATCTACATTTAGCTTGATTTGTCTGAGGCCTCATAAGTAAGGAAAAATTCATTTTGGGACTCTGCAAGAAATCATACATTTTGGAGGTATTTTAGATAGATTTTATCTTTTATTTTTTTGGGCTAGGCAGTAGGGTTAAGTGACTTGCCCAGGGTCATACAGCTAGTAAGTGTTATGTGTCTGAGGCTGGATTTGAACTCAGGTTCTCCTGACTCTAGGGCCAGTGCTTTATCTACTGCACCACCTAGCTGCCCCTTAGATAGATTTTATCAATAAGTGTTGAAACATAAAGAATTTTCTACTTGAGCCTTATTTGACTAAAATTTTAAATTAAAACAGCATCAGCTAATCTCTTCCTGGGCCAAGTATTCTGTTTAAACCAAGTTTTATGGCACTTTCTATTTGGCCTAAAATGATTGCTTTTAAATTTCAAAGAGATCCCTTCTTCTAGGGTTAAGGAATTTGGTGACCAAATTCATGGTTGCCCTGATGTGATGATTCAGCTTGGTCAGTTCAACTTCTTTCCCAGTTTGCAAGCTGACCCAATTTTGGCCTCAGATGAGATCTTCTGGTGCCTGCCAACTCTATTACTGGCAGTCTCTGCTCCTCTCAGTAAAGCAGAAAGTTGAAAATGGAGAAACACGAGAAGACGGAGATGAATTGAGTGGAATTAGGCCTCGGGTAAAACATTCACAAAGACCTTTCACCCCTTCTGTAGTATTTTAATCTAATGATTTCTAGCAATGTTTACCTAACTGTGTCACCTACATAGAGAGGCAGGGTAAGTTAGCAATTAACTATTTTTGGAGTCAGGAAGACCCAGATTCAAATCCTGCCTCTGACACGTGCTGACAGTGTGACTGTAGGCATATCAATGTTATCACTCAGGGTTCCCAGGTAACTCTGTAAGACTAGATGTTGCAAGATAGTTGCTGATTTGTATTTGTATTGGAGTTTCTTCACTCCAGAGCCCCCATACTCATGCAATCATAATGAAGATTTGTTTAAAAATCTCCTAGACAATGATTTACAGCAGTTAGTACAGGAGTTGGGGGTAGGAGAGATTGATTTCTGTTTCTTAGTGTTTTATATTAGCCAGCTTGAGACTGGTCTCCTGAATTTTCTCTTTATAGCAATGAAATATTTTGTTCCACCCAACTGTGTTTCATGGAGATGAGATAGGGGCTAGGAAAAAGTAAGCTATCCCAAATTTCAGGATTTGGAATGAATTTGTTCTTTTCTCTATTCCATAAGAAGGAAAGTGAATTCTAGAACTCCTGTCTTTTTGTAATAAAAACATTTACCTTAAATACTCTTCAAATCAGGATATTCCTTTCCCAGAACATTCATAGGATTATAGATTTAGAGCTAGAGGAGACCCTTGAAGTCATTTAACGGATAAGGAAATAGGGAGAGAGAAAAGATAAGTCCAAGGTCTCATAACTAGCAAGTATCTGAGTTAACATTTGAATGTAGTTTAGGTGGTGCAGTAGATAAAGTGCCTTGAGTCAGAAAGACTCATTTTCCTGAGTTCAAATCTTGGCCTCAGACACTTACTAGCTGTGTGACCCTGGCTAAGTCACTTATCCCTGTTTGCCTCAGTTTCCTCATCTTAAAATGAGCCAGAGAAGGAAATGGTAAAACCACTCCAGTTCCTTTGCCAAGAAAATGCCAAATGGGGTTACGGAGAATCATCCACGACTGAACAACAACAACAACAACAACAACTTCCACATTCCTAGTCCACTGCCCTACCTATTACTGCCTCAGAGATTCCTCCATAAAGGGATTTATTAAGCCCTACCCAAGAAACTTCATCTCCATTGCAGGAAAGCTAGAGAAGAGGCAACCATTCTGAAATATTACTTTGATGATTCAGAATTGAGCCTCAGACCACAAAACTAATAATGTTATTTGGAGATCATAGACCTAGATCTGGAAGGGTCCTCAGACACCATGTACCACTACCACTTCTCTCGCATTTTGAAGACAAAGAAATTGAGCCCTTGGGATATTTGGTGAGTTGCCCAAGGTTGCACAGATAGTAAAAATCAGAAGTGGGGTTTGAATCCAGGACTTTGGACGCTAGAGTCAGTGTTTTTTCTGCTGTATCATGTTGATATAGTCACTGCCTCACTTAAATCCAATTCACAGGCATGTCACGACATCGACCTCACAATGTCATTGGTCCTCTGTGAGAACAACAACAACAACAGCCATTCACCCCTTCTTTCCCTATTCCTATGATTAAAGAGGTCTGAGATTCCATACTTAGGGTCTCAGCTCAATGTTGTCAATGTTCCAATGAGCCATTTAGGACTGAACAACCTGATACCACTGCTGTCCTCAGGGGGACATTCCCACAGAGTTCTGAGCCAGAAAATCCCAAAGCTATTTGAAAAGCCAAATAGAGCAAATACTTTCTTACCCCTTCTCTTCTTTCTTCTTTTCCTGCTTAGCATTCAACTCCACACCCAATCCACTCCTTTCCTGTTTTGCCTTGGCTGATCTGAGACCTGGTCACTTTCTTAATATACTTCATGAATTTATAAGTGGAATCATATCTCTTTCTGTTTTTAGTCTGTCCTCAGATGGCAGCTGTTCGGAGGCCCATTGGTCATTTTCAATGTTGTTCTATGGTCCAAAGTGTTACACTTTGGACTGTACCTGGTGTTCCAAGGGAGGGCACACCATGGCCTCAGACAAATCTTTTTTCTTGGCATTGGGACAGTCTTTCTTGCTGTAGCAGCACACTGGGCAGAGAACAGTGAGTGAATGATAGCTACGTCATCTGTATTGAAGGTACAGCTTGCTACTCAGTAGCCACTCATTCAGTTGAAGAGTTTCCGGTGGTTTGAGCTTACCACCACATTCTGGAATTATTTTGCCCTCTTCAGCAAATGCAAACAATCTGGGTTTATGATCTTGGGCAATTTATTTCCACTCTCTGGGCCTCAGCTTCCTCACCTTTAAAATAAAGGGGTTCAGACAAGATGACTTCTAGTTCTAAAGCTCAAATTCTACAATTCCGTCTTGAATTCTAAACCCAGAATAGTGCCTGTTTTTTAATTCAGAAACTTGGTCTGACTTGGTTATATTTTGTGTGTGGTTGATTATGGTTGGTTATACAATGTGATACATTGTACCTATGTTCTTCTCCATAACCTTGCAATTCACTTGGTCCAAAGCAGTAGAATTCCAACTTAACCATCCGCAAAATGACAATCAAAGTAATTTTTGTTGTTGTTGTTCAGTCATTTTCAGTCACATCAGACTCTTTGTGGCCCCATTGGGGTTTTCTTGGCAAAGATACTGGAGCGATTTGCCATTTCCATTTCCAGCTCATTTTACTGAGTCGAAGAGGATTAAGTGACTTGCCCAGGGTCACACAGCTTATTAAGTGTCTGAGGTCATATTTGAGTTCAGCAAGATGAGTTTTCCCGACCTCAGGCCCAGCACTCTATCCACTGCTCCACCTAGTGGCGAAGTAGTTTAGGTACTCCAAAATAATGGTCAGTCTAAAATAATTTCTCTTTGCACTGGGAGTTCATGTTTGATCCCTCCCCTCAACAGACCAGTCTTTATTATGTTTTGTTCAGGCTAACATTAAAATGAGCTTTCAGTCAGCCGATAATATTACGATAACAAAAGAGAAGAAGATGCATATGGTGGGAAGAGGTGTAGAGGAAGGCTGCCAACTTCTCAGGTCATAGGATTAAAGGTTGGATCATTGATTTAGAACTGAAAGGGACCTCAGAGGCCGTCTCCTCCAACCTCCTCATTTTACAGATGTGGAAGATAAGGACAAGAAAGGTTAAAGTCACACAGATAATAAGTAGCAGAGGGAAGAGCTGAATGTAGGTCCTCTGACTCCAATTCCTTTCCACTTACAGATTCTACTTGAGTCATAAACGATTGAGGAGGAGCCAGCCAAACTTTTCCAAGGACATTCGTGTTCAATAGGGGTTCTAAACCAATATGTCTTAGGCCTTGGAGCTTTCTATTATGAAGAGAATGTCTTACGAGTCATGATTTTTAAGCTAAGCTTCAATTCACATGTATTTGAAACAAGGTACTATCACCTGGAGGAATCAGGAAAGGCCTTATGAAGGAGATGACTTTAGCTAAGCTTTGATATAAATGAACTTCAGATTATAAGAGGCAGAAATGAGGAAGAAATCCTGTGCCAAGGCATAGACACAGGTGACAAAATGTTGTGTATACGGATTGATAAGCAGACTGGTTTGACTGGTCTGAAGAGTAAGAAGAAGACGGATGTATGATAAACCACAGAGGCTATCTTATTTCCATAGATCTTCCCAGCCAAGGCCGTCCAATGTTTTTACAAAGAAAATTATAGTTTAGAGGTCAGCTGGGCATGTGTACAGTGGCCTGTGGAGATAGACCAGTACTTTTGGCATATGTGCTATTGGAGAGATTCAACAGTACTGAATCTTTTTGCCTGGAATGCTCCTTGGCATGTTAACTTCTCCTTTCCCTTCCACCTTTTCAAAAATCTTAAACAACTGTTAGCTCTAAGTCAGACGTGTCTCATGGAAGTTATGTTTGTGTTAGACAGAATGTTACAGACAAAAGCCATGGAGTTGCCTGGGCCTGGATCTGTGACATCCCGGGACTGAGAGCAAATACTGACAAGGTACTGGGCCTGACACAACTGGAGGCCCAGAGAGGCCAGACAGGTGGAGGAGGTGCCTAGACACTGTTTGAGACAGACCACTTCTTTTTGCACTGAAGGACACCAACCTTGGTGACAGTGCTCTTGTCTCTCATCGCTCAAGTTGTAACCAAAAGTCTGATCCTAAACAAACAAATGAACGAATGAATGAATAATAAAAAAATGCCCAAAGCTTGTCTTGTATTTCTCATGGGTGTAACATGGGTCCCCTGTGACACTGGTTCAGTGTGAGTTTGGGGTAATCAATTCTGAAATTCAATTCCCAAATCCCCTCATCCAGTACAACTCCCCATTGCCATATGATAAAAAGATTGCTTAATCCAATGATAAAAGTATTTAATTAAAATGTTTTTCCTAAGAAGCGCTTAGGAAAGCTTAACAGCTAACTTCAGTGTGATGTGATCTGTATGAATGATCTATATAACAGATGTTCTTATTGTCAGTCTGATATCAGAACTCTTCTGTTTTCTCAGAAGTCCTTTATTATTTTTGAATTCATTTGTCTTTATTCTTATGATTATAGAGCTTTGATGTAATTTTTTTAAAAAAATCTTGCTGTTCAGTGAATTAAGCATCTTTGCATTCACCACTATTTTCTTGAGAGTCAGTCAGCCACAACTCCCAAAAGCCAATCACAACCTTGCTCTGGAAAACAACTAAATCCCCAAATTAAATTTCAACTTGTCCTCTCAGTAGCATCATTTCCCCTACTCCCACTCATTTAGCATGTTCATTTTCTCTGTCTTGTTACATTCCTTAGAAAGGAAAGGGAAGGAGGGAAGGAAGAATGGAAGGAAGGAAAAGGAAAGGCTAACTTTAAAAGAAATTAAACAGGCTCAGGTCTGTTACACCCAAAAAGGGAGTAAGCACACTGTATTGATTACCTGAAGCTTCTAGACCATTAAGTGAACCTTACCCCATGGACTTACAGTTCATTATGAGTGCAGATAAAGTGAAATCCACAATAAGCAAACAATTTAGGTCAACTCAAAAGGAAAAAAAATAACATGGATGAGCCTCTAGCACATGCTTAGGAGCACTAGTGGGCACTGGTATTATGGGACCTTAACATCCATATGAGTTCTCCTCTTTCTCTCTGCATTGCACTCTCCTCCTTAAAGATTTTCTTTTCCCAACAAATCAACACAGGAACAGATACCAGTGCTTCAACACTCAATCATGAAAAAGTTAAAGAAATGTGTCTGATGTGAAGAAACACATTGGAAAACCATCCATTCATAGTCTGAAAACAAAATGAAAATATCATTTTTCTGTGTTGAGTCCTGACAGATACATAGGATGGTCCAAAAATATCCCAGATAAGCTCCCACTGTCCAGTGCCATCTTTGGGCTACCCGTCCACCCCAATTTGTATACATAGGTTAGTTCCACTTAGACCAGCATAGGTTCATGGTATTTTGCCTTTTACATTCTGCAATTTCATAAAACGGAGGTGGGGGGGAGAACTCAACTGATCAGGGGTCCCCTCATCAATCCCCCATATACACAATGGCCAAATCCAATGATCTTTTAAAATTTCTCCATTATTATTAATCTTTCTGCAGCATTTAACATTTTTGATTATTATCTTCTCTGGGATACTTGCTCCCATCTGGGTTTTCATAACACTGCTTTCTCTTGGTTTTCTCCTTGCACATTTGGCCATTCCTTCTCAGTCTCCTTTGTTGTATCATCCATGTGATATATCCTAACTGTGGTTGTACCCCATATCAACACCCCTTATTTTCTTTTCTCTCTCTTCTCTTTCTCTTTTTTCCCCTCTCTCCTTCTCTCTCTCTCTCTCTCTCTCTGTCTCTGTCTCTCTCTTTCTCTCATCATACCAACTCCCATGGGTTCAGTTATCATGTCTATGTTGATGGCTCTCAGATCTACGTATCTATTTTCTCTTCAATCCCCTATCACCAAATGCTTATTGTACACTTCCAACTGGATATCCTTTAGCCATCTCGTACTTAACACATCCAAAACATAGCTCACACTATCTTTCTGTAAAGGCTACCTCTTTTTCTAAGATTCCTATTTCTCTTAAAGGTTATCATCATCTTTCCAGTTACCCAGATGTGTAAACTCAGAGTCATCTCTGTCTCTCATCCTCACCTTACATATCCAATTGGTTGATAAGTCTTGTCAGTGCTACCACCTCAACATCTTTCCTATATATGCCCCATCTTTTAACTCGCTCAGCCACTATTTTAGTCTGTCTGGACAATTGTAATATCCTTCTAATTGGTCTCTACTTCCAGTTTCTCTTCCTCTAGTCCATACTGCATGCAGCTACTTATACTTTAGGTACAGAGTGAGGCTGGTGACCTTGCACAGCCCTGCCTCACTTAAATCCAATTCATTTGCATGTCGTGGCATCACCTCCCTGATGTCATGTTCGTCTTGGGGAACGAAGGACAAACAACAACAACATGATAGGATATAAACTCTTTAGAAACAGAAACTATTTGTTTAGGCAGTTAGGTGGCACAGCAGATAGAGCACTGAGCCTAAAGTCAGGAAAACCTGAGTTCAAATCCAATCTTGGATGCTTATTAGCTGTGTGACCTTGGGTAAGTCATTGAAACCTGTTTGCCTCAGTTTTCTCATCTGTAAAATGAGCTGGAGAAGGAAATGGCAAACCACTCCAGTATCTTTGCTGAGAAAATCCTGAATGGGATCTTGAAGAGTTGAACATGACTGAAAGGACTGAACAACAGCAACAACAAGTAGTACAGTGCCTGGCACATAGTAGGTGCTTAATAAATGCTTGTTAATTGATTGATTCCCTATTACTTCTGGATTAAATATAAATGCAAATTCCCCAGGTAGCATTTAAAGTCCTTTACAATCTGACTCCAAACTGCATTTCCAGACTTACTGCACAGTACTCCCTTTCATGCCCTTAACCCTATAGACTACTTTTTGTTCCTGAGCTCTACATATTGTTTCCCTCCTCTATGAATTCACACAGGCCTCACATCTGGATTGCACTCATTCATCATCCTGATCCTGCAGAATCTTTATCTTCCTTCAAGACCCAACTCAGATGCCACCCTCTCTCTGGCGCCCCCTCTGTTGCTTCCAGTTAAGTGCTCTTTCTATCTTGGCATTTTCCAAGAATGCTTTCTCTGGCTCTTTCTTTTCCTCCATTGCACTTTATCTCATATTATACCTATATTATATTCCCTCCAGTCAAATATAAGCTTTTTAATGATGGTGACTGCGTTCCATCAACATTTACTTGCCCAAGACCTCACGGCTAGTGTCAGAGGCCAGATCCAAACTTAAGAAGATGACCCTTCCTGACACCAGGCCTGGCATTCTATCCACTGCACCACCTAGCTGCCCCAATGCTTATTTTTTTCCTTCCATCAATTCTGCACAGGAATTCTACCCAACCAACTTGCTTGGGGGCCTTCCTTTGTATCTTGTGATATTTTATGGCTACCAATAGAGCACGTGGTTATCCTTTGGTTATCCCTTCCTCTTGATGCATGCCTAGCCTACCTCCTTATCCAGACATACATGTCTTTGATTATATATTTTATGCTACTTTTTTTCTACACTATATTGCTGCCTACTCACAGCCATCATGGGCTTCTCTATTGCTCTGTGGGTGACTTACAAATTTCATTTCTTCAGGGACTGTGATATTCCATCCATACAGAATCATTAGAAGAATATTGATAATAAAAAGATGAGTGGTCATAATTCGAAACACTGTGTAAAGTCCCCAAAGCAATACAAGTCATTTTCTTCTTCCTTTTCAATTCTCTGCTGTGTTTGTTCAAAATTTCTCAGTTGATGGATCAGTTCTATAGATTATCCATATAACTATATGACATGATCTGGACAATTGTCATTCTTCATCGACTTAATTTTTCCAATGTGGATGGTTAGACCAAATACTTCTGAGATCTCATTTAGGAAGTTTTGGCATTATTCTGGGAGTTGATACAATCAGCACCATGTCTTCTGCAAATAGGAGCAGGTAGGTGATTTCACCATCCATAGGGAATACTTACTCTGTTTCTACTCTTCACCAAACAGTCTACATAAAAATAGTCAATGCTTTCCCCTGCCCCATACATATTCCTGTTTCATGACTTATTTTGTGTTTTGTGTGTGCGTGGCCTCTTTTCCCTGATTCATCTGGATCATTTTGTTTGACCAATCCTTACCCATCGGAATCCAGAGACATTGGTCTTGAAAATGAAACCTTGAGAGGTGATTGTAGAATAGGGCAGCCAGTGAGGAGGTAGTGATTGACTGAACATGATAGATGGGAGGTATTGAAAGCAATGATGATGATAAAGCAGGCAGGGGACTGAAATCGATCACAGAGTAAGGGGAAAGTTTCATTTTTTATTCATTGATTGGCAATATAATGAAAATGATTATTCACTTTCTGATGCTGTTATGTAAGTAGACACCCTGATTTGAGAGCCGGTACCTGGATATTGTTCCCTCCACCATTTGACTATTATTTCTGCCAAAGAACAAAAAGACCTTATAAAAACTGGCTTTCTGTTGGACTTGCAATTTGTATTCAGTAACTGAGGCAATTTGTACATTTTTCTTTCTGTCCCCAGATGTAAAGGAAATTGATAAAGTGTTCTGGTTTTGAAGAGAGTCAATACCATTCTCCTTCCCTCTTTTCTGCCCCCCACCCCAACCCCCTATTTTGTGGACACTTGGGTATAAGAGGGAAATAAACCAGGGTGGCTACTAATATACATATTGAATGACCATGCTAACAGATGAAAAAAAAACCTCTTTTTTTTTTTTTTTTGCCTTTCCAAGCTTCCAATGATGTTGTGAATAAACCTCCCAAATGGAATTATGGGTTGGGGGAGAGGGTTGAGTGTGACAATCCCAGTGTTTCCTCCCTCATATCAGGGCATTCTAAGTCTGGGTTTTCCCACTAGAATATTGATGGTGCCCAGTGGGAACTCAAAGATTCATCTAACAGGTTATGATTTTCTAGACTTCTCTCCAAGGTAGACTGTCACTGGGGTTGGTCCTACTTTATGCCCTCTATCCCTTCACCTTCTGCTCATATATCCACTCTCCCAAATTGTGATTTTACTCAGGGCTTGCCCTGATGACTGAGCAGTCTTTAGTCCAACCTACAGTTCTGGTTCTCAACATTCCTCTTTGTGATGGAAGTCTCTTTGAGACTGCACAAATTGGGTTGATTGCTCTAAGCCCGGGGCCTCAGCTCTATGCTGTTGCAGGGAACAGAAAGGTGCATTTGCAACAAAGTACCATGGAGAGAGAGAAGCAGGTGGCTTTGTGAGATATTAAAAAAAAAAAAGACCTGGAGCCTGAGCTAATTAGCATGTAAGAGATTGGGGCTGGGAATTAAGACAATGGCTGCCTGGCCACACAGCCCCTCCTTCCTTTGAACAAACAATTAGGCTGCAGGTAGGTTTCTCCTCCTTCAAGGCTGCTGCAGATTTCATTCAAATACACACTTGAGAGAGAGTTGCTTGTCACTCCCACAGGGGTGGCTTGAATAGCCAAAGATGCCATTGTCTCAGAGAGCCTGGTCCTGACATTGAATTCAAGTCAATCATCCCCTAAGAACTACATCCTCTGGTACTGAAAGAATTGATGAATGTGATTGCAGAGTGAATGTCAGTGATCTTTGAAAGATCATGGAAAAAAGGGAGAACAACTACAAACTGGATAGTTTTATCAATATAGCTGAGAATTCAGGATTCAGTCATGCTAGAGACAGCATCTGGCAAACCTTCCCTCATTAAGATGCCTCGGGTCTGGGAAGGTCACATCAGATTATCACCAGTTTCCATTTCAGGGAGGAAGCAACAGAGATTCATGTGATTGTTGACAAAGTTTCCAAGGAAGCAAATTGTCTTTTGTGCCCTTCCAATCCCTCTTTCAGCATCTCACAAAAGGCACTGAAGTGAGAGACCATGAGAGTAGCTTCTCATTCTTATCTCGTCTATATCCAAGGGGTCTACCTGGTTCTCAAGTGCCTGTCAACTCATCTCAACTCAAACGTTTTATTGATAACAATTTAAGCTATCGGTCTCTGCATTCCAATTAGTATAAAAGGCTTTTGTCCTTCAGATCACACATATATGATTGCTCCATGGTTTTCTTTGCTGGATCCTCACCCAGATCAGGTGCTCTAATAGATAACTGTTCCTCAGGTTCTGTACTGGGCCCTCTTCTCTTCCCCCTCTATACTGCTTCACTTGGTGATCTCATCATCTCCCATGGATTTAATTACTATTTCTATGATGATGATTCTTAAATCTGCTTTCCTGCCCCAAACTCTCTTCTGACTGCCAATCTGGCATCTTGAACTATATTGCCAGTAGACATTTTAATCTCATTATGTCCAAAACATCTTAAATTCATTATGTCCAATTCTTTCCCCCTAAACTTTTCTCCTCCCTTCCCTTAACTTTCCTGTTACTGCAGGGGGCAATGCCATCCTCTCCATCCTTCAGGATAAAAACTTAAGAGTCATCTTGGATTCCTCACTATCTCTCACCTCCAACAAACCAATCTGTTGCCAAGGCTTGTCGATTTTACCTTTGCAGCATCTCTGAGGATATGCTCCCTTCTCTCCTCTGACACTTCTATCACTGTTATGCAGGCTCTCATTACCTCATGCTTGGACTATTATAATAGCCTACTTGTGGGTCAGCCTGTCACAAGTCTCTCCCCACTCCAATCCACCCTCCATTTATCTACCAAAGGAATTTTTCTGAAGTGTATATTCTATCACATGACTCCTCCTGATCAATAAACTCTAGGCGTTCTCTCTTATCTCCAATATCAAATACATAAGGCTTTGTTTGGTATTTAAAACCCTTCACACTTAGCCCCCTTCCTACCTTTCCAGCCTTCTTACACGTTATTTCCTACCATGTTCCTTCAATTCAGTGACACTGGCCTCCTTGCTGTTCCACGAACA
Source organism: Vombatus ursinus (assembly GCF_900497805.2). NCBI lineage: Eukaryota > Metazoa > Chordata > Mammalia > Diprotodontia > Vombatidae > Vombatus > Vombatus ursinus. The sequence continues at coordinate 8,970,265 of NW_020954585.1, forward strand.
AGATACTTCGTCTCTCAACTTCTGGCATTTTGTTTGGATGTCCTCCAAGCCTGGAATGCTCTCCCTCCTCAATTTTGTCCAGTGATTTCCCTGGCTTCAAGTCCCAAATTAAGTCCCATTTTTTTCTAGGAAGCTTTTCCCAACCCCTCTTTATTCTAGTACCTTCCTTCAGCTAATTATTTCCTATTTATCCTGCGTACTATATGTTTGTATACATTTGTTTGCATATATTTGTTTACATGTTGTTTCACCCATTAAAGTGTAAGCTACTTGCAGGCAAAGGCTATCTTTTGCCTCTTTTTTGTGTCCTCAGCACTTAGCACAGTGTCTGGCACATAGGAGGAGCTTAATAAATGTTGATTGATAGATAGGCCACCTACTCCATCTACCCATAAAGACCAGCCCTTTATTCATTCATGTCCAACTCTTTGTGACCTCATTTGGGGTTTTCTTTGCAAAGATACTGGAGGGGTTTGCCATTTCTTTCACTAGGGTCATTTTACAGATGATAAACTGAGGCAAACAGGGTTAAGTGAATTGCCCAGGGTCACACAGCTAGTAAGTGTCTGAGGCTGGATTTGAACTCAGGAAGGTGAGTCTTCTTGATTCTAGTCCCAGTACTCTATCTATCCACTGTACCGCCGAGCTGTCCTACACTAGCCCTATGCAGTAAATATACTTGTTTGTCTGTTCCTATATGTCCCCTCTTTTGTTTAGGAACACCAAAGAAGATTACTTCTTATTCTTTTCATCTCTCCCATCTCTAAATTTATGCCCCTCCTTCATTATCATTTTTCTTGCCCTGTTTCTCTTCCAGATAATCCTCTATCAAAACAATCCCAAAATCTGATAAAGGAAATGGGCAAAGCAGTGGATATAATGGGGAAAGAAAATACTGGAGTCCTGTTTGGCAAAGTGAACATTACCTCTGAGAAGCTGCTGGAGCAAGAGTTTGCTATCAAAGATATCCCCACAGTGAAGCTTTTTGTCGAAGGTCAAAGACAGCAGCCCATTGATTGCAGAGGTAACTGGCCCCAATCCCTTCCTTGCAGATCCTCACTCTGGATGGAGCCCTGTTTTTTCTGAGAATTGGTTTTGGGGAAACAATAGCTAGACTGAAGAAAGGAGAGCTCACTCAGCCCCTTAGGCCATTAGCCTAACTGGGCAGGCCTCCAAGCTATACTTTGGGTCCAATCTTTTGTCACCAAGTCTCATCAAAGCTTTCTCTGTTGCATCAGCTGACCAAGCATGTCCACCTACACATGCAGTGCTGGAGGCAGAGGAGAGGAAAAGAGGGCAGGGAGTGAAAGGGAAGGAAAAGGATGGATTTTTTTCTCCTAGAACCTGTTTCCCCCCCATCCCCACCCTTCCACCCCACATCCCAAGCCCCTGCTATTATGCTGAGCTCCTTTTAGCCCATTTTGTTTAGAAGTTTGTGATGATGCTCAGAGTTCATTGAGGTCCCAGGACTCCCTGGTTAACCAAAGGGGACACTGAGTCACAAAAGAGGGATGCAGAGAATAAAGAAACTCCCAGAAAGTCTGGGGCATTACTCAGTTGAATCTGAATACAGCCCATGTCTGGGTCTGAGAATACCTGGGCCAGCTTGGCATGAGGGTGGCTAGCTGGATTACTTCGATGTCATTTTACCCTACTCTTCTCCCAGCCTTAATTTTCTCTTCTGTCAAACGAGAGGGTTGGACTAGGTGATTTCTACCGTCTTGTCTCTTCTCGCTTGATCTTTCTTTTAGGTGGTGGAAAGAATGCTGGTCTTGGAGTAAAGCTGTGCTTGACTTTGAATCAAGCCTCTGAATATCAGTTTACCCCCCTGTAAAATGATATCTGCTGTACCCACCTCACAGTATTGACATAGGGATCAAATGAAATAATATCGAGAAAGCCCCTTCCAGATGTTATTCTATGAAAGGGAAACTTTTTCCTTCTCAAGCTTCCAGTGACAAGAACTAAGCCTCCTAAGGGGAGGGAGGGAGGGGAGGTTTGAGTATGTTGGATTGGGTGGGGTTTTGTGACCCCCCCTTTCATAGATGGGTGCTGTAGGTCTCCATCAGTTATGATGATGATGATCTTAATTTTCTAACACTGATCCTGGGCTTTTGGAGACCAGATTTCATGGTCTGTAGGAAACACAGGGGTCCCACCCCCTATGGGAATTGTTAGTGAGGTCCACAGGAGAAAGAGATGACTTTGGGGGGTAAGAAGTGGATCCTGCCAGGAATTGATAGTTTTGAAGGGGGTTAAAATCAAGGGGGAATTTCATTAGTGGAGATTCTGACTCCCATATTGACACTTGGGAGGCAGCATGAGGCAGTGGAAAGAGGACTAGATTTGGAGTCACTTAGGTCTGTTTTGGAATCCTACCTCTGCAGTTCACTAGCTGTGTGACCTTGGGCAAGTGATATGTCCTCTCTGAGTCTCATTTTCCTCATCTGTAAAATGAGGAGACTGAAAATGACCTCTCAGGTCCTTTCAAACTTTGATCTTAAAGACCTGTAGATCATTAATTAATCTATGATCCCAATGATAGATGGCTCATCAGTAATAGATCCTAATTTATGATCTAATCTATGGCCATAGAGAGCAGCTCATAAAATAGCACAAGTACAGACCAGAAACAAGGGAGACAAGATGATATGGTGGAAAGAACATTAGTTTCTTCTAAGTTTCTAGTCTTGGCATTGGCACAAATGAACTGCGTGCTCTTTAGCAAATTTCATATGTTCTCTGAGTTTAAGTTTCCTGTTCTATGAAGTGGTGATGGTGCCCCACTGACCATTCGAACCTCAGGGTGTTGTTGTGAGGATTAAGAAATAAAGGATTGTGAAAGGCTTGCTATTATTGCCACAGAGCTAGCTATTCAGGGTAGGACTCTCTTCCAGGAATAAAAGGGGCAAATGCCCCAGGATCCAGTCTCTAGGCCAGAGTTTAAGCTGTTCTTGCTCCTTTGACATCAGGTACTATTATAAAATCATTAGAGCCAGAAGGTGTTTCAGTGGTCATCCAGTTTACTCCTTTCCCTTCATTTTACAAAAAAGGAAACTGAGGCTTAGGTTTAATGGTGTGGCTTGCCAAAGATCATACAGGTAGTATCAGAGGCAGGATTCGAACTCGGGTCCTTTGACTTTAAGTGTGTCATTTTTTTCTACCACATCTTACATCTGGGAAAGAGAAACTGCAAATTCTCTTCAGACTGGGGGTTGGTGTGGGGAAGTGTGGGGAAACTCTGGATCCAGTGGACAGCCCGATCTTTCTTCCTGGGTCACCCTTCTGGCATTTCTGAGCTTGCCCTGGCTTCAGTCTAGATTCCTCCCCCACCCTCCATCCCCACTTGCTTCTCAGACACTTCAGAGTGAAGGAGACATCCAGAAAACAAAGGCTTGGTGGAGAAGTCTCTGGATTTTCCCTAAATAATTCTCCAAATCCTTCCCTCTGTATCCTTGGTATGCTAGATCTGTTCTCAATAAGCATTGTTTTCTGACTATTCCACGCTTTGTTGGAAATTCCCCAGTCAAACATTCACAGAACACCTAACATATACCAGGCCTCTCAGATTGCAGAAGTGTCTCTGACATGGAGGAGCTTGCTGGCTGGTTGGGGAGAATAGATCAGCCTTCATCCCCATCCTCCTTCCTTTAGCATACACTTAGTGCCCAATGTATGGGAGACACAGAAATTGCCACAGCATCTTGGAGAATGGAAAGAGATTGTTTCAGGCTGAAGGGAACCTGCATCTCAAAGGAGAGCTGGTGCACTGGATGATGAACACCAGAGAGAATGGAGCAAGTAGTGTCGTGTCTAGGATTGACTTTGGTTCACTGAAGTTCTCTTAGTGGCCAGCAGAGGGCAATGGTTTCCTGTACCAAAATTGCTGGAACAGCCACCAGTCAAAAATTAACAGCTGTCTAGGTTATTTATGTAAGAGGCAGAGCAGACACTGTGATCTGTGGGAGCAGCAGAGCTGTGGGGCTGCTGGAGAGGGAAGGGCAGGAGGGGGAAACTGATTAGATGGGAGGGAGGATAACCACTGTTCTAGTAGGCCACATTTTGAGGGAAGTTGTCATCAAGGAGAGGGCTTGTTTCTTCTGAAGGTTGTCTGTTCTGAAGGCCTTACAATTAAAGGCTAGAAAACCTCATTCTAATATGTTTGCTTCTGGGCCCAGAATTTAAATAAAGAGAGCTGCTGGTGAAGAGGGATCTAACAAGGAATTTTTAAAAATTGCCCAGGGTGGGCAGCTGTATCTCCATCTTCCTACAGACTTACTCCAACGACTGGGGGGGCTATGTGGAAGGACAGAAGAGGAGAGGAACTGAGCCTCCCTGTGAGGGCCTCAGGTTTAAAGGTGCTCTTCTCAACTAGTTTGGGCAGCCATTGGTCCTCCATTCCTTTTGTCTGTAGGGACAGGCCTGAACCATGGGCCTGCTTTCTTTCCTCTAAACTTTCCTGGAAGCACCTGGACAGGATCTGTGAGGCTAGATAGGAGAATCTGGGAATATTTCATCTATGAGGTAGAGTGATTGGAATTTATCTGTAGGCTATGCTATGTTAGAGGCATGTTGAAGGTTCCCAAACCCCGTTTCATTTTGGGGCCTTTCTGGGATACAACCAGAACCAAGGAAGGTGATAGGAATAAGCTGGGAACCTGGGTTCTAGCCTCAGCTATGTCATTGAGCAGCTGTATGACTTTAAGTAAATCATTTAGTTTCTCTGAAGCTCAGTTTTGTCACTTACCAAATGGGAATAATAAGTGCTCTAACCAAATGGATTTCATAATATCTATGAGACATTCTTCATGGGATTGTGTGAAAATGCTATGAACAATTTAAAAGGGAAGTACTATTAAAATATAATAGGCAGATGGAGTTTTTTGCTCATTATTTAAAAGACCCATCAAAACAGTGCTTATTCCTGTAGTGAAACTTCTTTGCAGAAGCATCTATGAATAAATGAGAAAAACAGCCCTACACGAGATCTCTGTAAATCATTCACAATGAGTTTCTGGCTCAGTCATTATAGCATCATCTGACTTTTGAAAGACATTGACTCCATTAAGCCATTTGCCAGGAAATGGGCTGAATCAGGCAGTGCCTGCTGCTGTCATTTTGTTGTTCCAACTGTGTGTGGGTGACCAGGATGGCCATGATGACCTGGTAGGAACAGAACATATTTCCAGGCATGGGGGCACCTCAGACCTGTGAAGTTTAGAGGTATCAATGAAATTACCACTCTTTCCTTTCTTAGGGAAAATAGTTGAAGGTCATTTGGGACACCTAGTTTCTGAAGGGCAGATCAAATGCAGTACTGATGGGACTGGCTACCCTGAGATGCGGTATAGATTGGAAATAGGGCAAGGCAAATTCACAGATGTTGACTACATTGTAAGTTATTGATGGCAGTGAGAGATTAAAAAAAAGAATTGATATTTATACAGTGCTTAAATGTGAACCACACATTTCACCTATATTGTCTCATTTGAGTCTTACTGAACAATTCTGTGAGGTAGGCATTAAAATTATTACTATTCCTATTTTAAAGACAGGGAAACTGAGATGGGGGTTAAGTGATTTGTCCAAGGTCACATAACTTGTACTGAACTGGACGCCCGAGAGAAATCAGAGCATCACACCCAATTGACTTTAATTGAGAGCGCGTTTATTTGAGCCGGCCGGCGACGGACCCCAGGCATGCATCCCAGGGGCCCGTCCCACCGAGGGTTTCATCTGAGATATTTATACTGTCCGGTTACAAAACAGGGTCCGGTGGGGTGCC
>NW_020954585.1:8976059-8978848 GCF_900497805.2 Vombatus ursinus
CAGGGTCCGGTGGGGTGCCGGGAAGACAGATCAGGTCATTTACAGAACAGGATGTTGCACCCCACCCTTGAGGATTTCACCCAGGGTGTTGTAACAGCCGTTAGGGGAAGCTGAGCCAGAGGCCCCGGGGCGTGGTGCCCCAGGGTCCCTAACGGAGGGTCTATCACATTCCCCCCTTTTCAAGAGCAAGTTATACAGAGGACTCAACAGAGTCCAGGGGCGCTAACTCTTCCAAATCCGGGGGTGTATAGGATTTGCGTAGGACAAACAGTTTCAGAGACTGTATACGCTGCTGGATGTAGCGGGAGAGACAATTCATGATGCAAGGGGCGACCAATAATCCTAGGAGGAGAAGAACCAAGGGGCCCATTATAGCAGAGAGTAGGGTGGTGAGCCAGGGGGACCAGTTATACAAGTCCTGGTACCAGGAGGAGCTGCGGGCTCGGGCTCGGTCCCTATCATCTAACCGCTGCCTTAATGCCTGTAGGGATTCCCGGATGACACCTGAACGATTGGTATAGAAACAACAGGTCTCTCCCAGGGCCATACACAACCCCCCCTGTTTCAGGAATAACAGGTCAAGGGCGCGGCGGTTCTGAAGTACCACCTCCGCTAGGGAATCCAGGGAAGTCTCCAGGTGGGAGACTAGTCCCTCCAGAGCTCGTAGGTCCTTATCCACCTGGGTACTGAGGGCCGCATAATCTGCCTTTCCCTGCACTAGGGCGGTTGCTCCCACGGCTGCAGACCCGGCCACCCCGAGCCCCACCAGCAAGGGCACTAAGATAGGGGCTGCCCTTCTGGAGCGGGGTAGGCCAAAGTGTTCAGTGGCCCCCTCCTCGGAATACACATACACTTGTGGGAACACCCTAACTATCACACAGATCTCAGTGGGGCTGAGGAAGTGGCGATCTTGTATACAGGTGGTGAGGCCCAGAGTGCAGGCGAACCAAGTCTCGGGTGGGGTGGTTATCAGGAAGCCCGGCCTATTGGACGAGGGTGTGACTAAGATAACAGAAGTGCAGGTTGAATTAAATGGGGAAGCTCTCAACGGGTAGTCAGGTCCAAGCAAGCACGTCCCTGTGCCCTGGACGTCATCCAACGTCAATTTAGGCCTATTTGGGTTACAGCGGGCGGGGATTGCTGTGGAGGAGGGGTTCTGCATGGACAAGTTCCCCAGAAATGAACTGTTTAACTCCAAAGCAACCCCCACAAAGTATGGGGGAGCCGGGTTTAGACACAGCCAGCAGGCGGTAGTGACATTGGGGTCGGAGGAATTCAAGAATGCATGGACTGCAGTAAGGGTGTCAAGTATGGAGGCTCCAGGGGCACCGGGTGTTTTCAGAGTCGCCGACCCTGATGTAGCAGAGGGCTCAGCAGACGGAATCAGATCTATCTTGGCCCGTGGGTTGAGGACAGGGTTGGGGCCTATGGGAAGGGGCTGAACGGGTAGGGCGACCTTTTGTATTGTAAAGAGGACACCGTTGTCCCATCCAGTCATATACAACCTCAACCCCCATGAATGCCCAAGATTCCATGAATCATCCGTGTACTGTTTGACCGTTAAGATCATGGGGTTGCATTTTCCAGGCCAGCAGGAATACGGGAGAGGTGACTGTCTTTCCAAAGTGATGAGCAGGTCTTTTCCACCCCCAGGAATCCAGTCTGCCACTGTCTCACACCCCCATTCTGCGCAGTGAAAACTGCCGTCTCCACGGCAAGAGGGGCTTCCGGTAGCAGGACAGGCATAGAACTGGATGCCCCTGATATTATATTCACCTTGTCCTGCTCCATGTTGGGTGGCTGGTATGGGAATAGTAGGGCAGTGCCCGCCCCCTCCCGTCACAGGGTCCTGCAGGTGCCTATCTCTATTCCATCCCGATCCTAAGAGGGCACAGAGGTCAAACCTGAAAGTAGGCGGGCCATAGCAAGTTAAGGTCTGTATGATGGTGCCATCATTGGTGCGGGATAGAATCCACCTATGTGGCGTGGGGCGGTAGGGGTTACAGACTGCGGGATATTCCTTATAAGCAAACAGGAGAAGCGAAAGAATCAAGTTTTGGAGAGCCGGAGCCTTAGATCCGACACCGCCTCTGCTTTCCATTTCGCGGGCTCAGGCGCCGGAGTCTTCTTGATGTGTGACCAATGTATCCAAGCCTTTCGACCTGCGACTTTCACGGCCGATGGGTTGCAGAGGATCACTTGGTAGGGCCCAGTCCACCGCGGTTCCAGAGCCGATCCGGCAGGCAGTTTGCGGGTGAGGACCCAGTCTCCAGGTGTCAAGGCCTCCAAGGTAGCGGCAGGATTCGAACTTCTCCCCGCAGCCTTCAGGACCGATCGTACCGCGTCTTGGACCTCCCGGAGTGCCTGAAAGGACTTAAGAAGAGTGGGGTTAGTAAAATCCGGGGCTGGGGTCGCCCCCGTTACCTTTGGTAGGACAGGTGGGGGCGCCCCATAAAGAATCTCGTATGGGGAGAGAGAGAGAGTGGAAGAGTTAGGAGTACACCTAGCCCGAAGGAGAGCGAAAGGGAGGAGGCTAACCCAGTTATCGCCAGTTTCCAGTTTGAGCTTAGCAATGTGCTCCTTCAACGTCCTATTCATCCTTTCTACTTGCCCTGAACTCTGAGGCCGGTACACACAATGTAGCTTCCACTTCAGTCCCAGCATCTTGGATAAGTTCTGAATTGTTGCAGATAGGAATGACGGCCCATTGTCGGACCCTATTGAAGCTGGCAAGCCGAATCTGGGAATGATTTCAAAGAACAGTTTTTTTGCAACTACCGTGGCGGTTT
>NW_020954585.1:8983848-9007289 GCF_900497805.2 Vombatus ursinus
CAGGGTCCGGTGGGGTGCCGGGAAGACAGATCAGGTCATTTACAGAACAGGATGTTGCACCCCACCCTTGAGGATTTCACCCAGGGTGTTGTAACAGCCGTTAGGGGAAGCTGAGCCAGAGGCCCCGGGGCGTGGTGCCCCAGGGTCCCTAACGGAGGGTCTATCACAGTACCAGAGCTGGAGTTTGAGCCCAAGTTTTTCTGCTTCGAAACCAAGCATTCTGTCCTCAACACTATGCTGCTTCCTGGGGTATGTCAGTGCTTTGCAGAAAGCAAAGATCCATTTATTCTCCAATTATTTATTGAAGACCTGCTGAATGTAAGGCACACAGATAAGAGATGTGCCTCACACATTCCTAGTTCCAATGATTAGCTATTATGGCTTTATTATCCATAAATTTATTCTGGTTTTCATGAATGACAAACACCTGGACAAAACTCTCCCCTTCCCCTGCATTACCCTCCACAGCTGACAAGCCATGGAAATATCAGTTTATTCAACTGTCACTTGTCTGGCACACTTTATCATCAGAGGACCTGGAGGGTAGGAGTCCTAATCAACTGATTTTTTTCCTCAGTTTTTTTGTGTGACAAACTCCCACCTATTTGGCCCCTTATTCTTGTGATTCAGATCCACTCTCTGCTGAGGGGGAAATTCTTTGTCCCTGATACTTCTCCCTTTAACTCTCATTTCTTTCCATTCTAGCAGAACCTCTTCAATAGTCTTCCTGTTCCTTCATAGTCCTCCAAGACCTCTGCCCTCTAGTTCATCTATGTCCGGTGGACATTTATTTTATTATAAATAAAATTTTATTATAAATAAATTCCCCTTCATCTATACTGGAGGAGGTAGAAAGGAGGAGGTAGAAGAAGCTGACTTCCTTGTCCCCACTGTCACTTTCTTCCTGTCGTTTTTTTCTGACCCTTGCCATTATCATTTAGCAGTGTTTCCTCCTTCGAGGTTCAGTCTATCTGGGTTCTTAGAGACTTAGATACTTAGATACTTGCAGTCATTGATCAGCACATTCTCCTTCCATTCATTACCTAGCTTTGAGTCTTTGTCTCTACTCCAACCAATTCCCTTGGAATCTGGCCTCCCCTCCCTTCATACTGAAACTGATCTCCAACTTCCAGCCTTCTCTTAAGTTACTGCCATTTTCTCAGTTCTTATCTCACTCAACCTCTCTGCAGATTTTGATATAGTTGACCACCTGTCCTCCTGGTTATTCTCTGTTTTTCTGGGTCTCCTCCCTCTCATCTCGCCATTCCTTCTCAGTCTCTTTTGTGGGATTCTCAACCATTTTCTGTCTACTAAGTGTGTTTCCCAAAGCTGTGTCCAGGGCCCTCTTCTGTTCTTTCTCCATATTCTCACTCTCTGTTGTTGTTGTTCATCCTTCATTCTCAAAGAAGACTGATAGCATCAGGAAGGTGATGTCTTGACTTGCAAGTGAATTGGATTTAAGTGAGGCAATGCAAAGTCATCAACCTCACTAATGATGTCATCCACTCCCATAGATTTGTCATAGATTCCCATGTTTATATATCCCTCTCTAGTCTCTTACTTGAACTATGGCCCCATATCATCAACTATTTGCTAGACATCTATACCCAGATTTCTGGTTGTCATCTCAAAGTCAACATGTCCAAAATGACATTTCATCTTTTTCCTTAAGGCCTCTATCAAACCCCTACATCAAAATTTCTTCCCTCTATTGAGGCCCCTGCTGATGGGGTATGGGCCCAAGCCGAGACCTTTGCCCCTCACCCCAAAAAGAATTTGGGTTCCATTTGTCTACAGGCCCCAGAAAACCTGTGAACTGTATTTGAACCTTTACCTGGTCAATAAAGTCTAGCAGTCCTCTGAAGTCATTCTTATTCTTATTACAATCTACTAGCTCTTCCTTATTGCCTGGGCCCTATCTCCTCATTCTTTGATACCCTAATTCCCTGGGTTCCCATCCTTGATCTTATCCAGACCCCATTCAACCTCTTCCTTATCTTCGAGGCCCTATTTTCCAGTTCTTTGTTACTCTAATGAAGACTATCCCTCCATTGTCTATTCTAGATCACCCCATTCAACCTCGCAGACACTCCCATTGGAATTCTCCCAGGACCCTTCCCCCCAGTAACCCCAGTTTCAAGATCCTCCTCCCAGCCCCTCCTCTGGTCATCCCAAACTACTTGACTGTGTATAAGACCCATTCTGACTGCCTTTTAAAGGACTGAGACTTCTTCATGCCTGCTTGTCCTTACGAGTTTCACAAATGTCCAAATTCCTTAAGAGTCTGGCCTGTATGATTCATCTTTAATAAACCTCGCCTTTGGCTGAAAGAAGACTTGGGTCGAATGCTTTTAGACAAGACTTCTGTGTTGTGATTTTGGGGTTTCAGAACCCCTACCATCTAAACTTCAACATTACCATCCTTCGTCTCTCATTCACTGAGGTTTGTGGCCATGAAATCATCCTTGATTCGTCCCTGTCCCCCGTGGCCAATCACTTGCCAGGTGCCGTTGATCCTCTCTCCCTCCCCATCTCTCATCTGTTCCCTTTTCGCCATCTACCTAGCAGCCACTCTACTCTAGGTCCTCACTACCTCTTGCCTAAACTATTATGGTAGCTTCCTAATTGATCTCAGTGCTTCTAGTCTCTCCCATTTGCAATCCATCCTCCATAGAGGTATAAAATTAACCTTCCTAAGAAACAAAGCTGACCAATCATTTGCTCAAAAAGCTTCAGTGGCTCCCTATTGCCTAGGATAGAACACAAACTCCCCCACTTGGTATTTAAGACATTCACAATCTGATTTCCACCTACCTTTCCAGATGTATTTCATATTATCCCCCTTAATGAATCTGTGGTCCACTCAAAGTAGTCTCCTAGCTCTTCCCTAAACTTGACCTTCTAGTTCCCACTTCCATGTCTTTTATTCTAGGCCCTTGCCTAGAATATACTGTCTCCTTATCTCTCTCTTCCTTCAAAGCTCAGCCCAGATACTACCTTCTCCCATGAAGCTTTGTCTAACTTCTCTAGTTATCAGTGTTTGCTTGCTCCTCAAATTATCTTGTATATACACACACATATATATATATGCATATCAATCTATCTATCTATCTATCCATATTTTTTATTTCTCTGAGAGATTTCAAACTTGTCAATGGGCAGGAACTGTTTCCTTTTTTGGTCATTTTATCCTCATCATCTAGAAAATATGGCTTGCAACAAAGTAAGCTATAATAAATTGGTGATGATTTAAGTTGACTTTAAGGTGACCCAATGTGTCTTTTTAAAAAAACACTTTTTTAATGCTCTTGGAAATGAAATGTAAAGGAATGGACCACAAAGGACTAATTCCTTTCTAATAAATTAATTCAGCACACATTTATTAAGCACCTATTCTATGCTCAACACCTGCAAGGCTTTTGCACTGCTATAATAAATTAGAAGGCAGCGTCTCTGCCCTGAAGGAGTTTATAATCCAGTTCTCATAAAGAGCTTAAAGTAGAGAAGGAAATAGATGGCCCAGGGGTTTATGAAGGGTGATTTGGATCACTAATCACTTTTTTCAGGAAGGCTTGGCAATCAGCAGCGGTCAGCCAACCCTAGAATCTCTGTTCATTGATCTGGCATCCCTGAAATTTGTTGGACCTGTTACATGGATGTTCTCCTACCCTTTTGAATAACTGATGCTTTGATTCCCATCTGTGTCCAGGAATACAAAGACTGTCTCTAGTTATCATAATTGGAGTTGGTATAAAGAATTCTTATAAAGTCACATTAATTTAAGGTCACTGTTACAACTTTTTAAGTGAAGACTATCACTTGGATGTGGAGAAGGTCTGGTGGAAGGAAGAAGAATCTGGAAAGATGGTAATAAACATTTACATAGTGTGCATTATGTGCCAATCTTCACAACAACTCTGTGAAGTAAATGCTGTTATTGTCCCTACTTTACAGTTGAGGAAACTGAGTCAAACAGAGTTTAAGAGACTTGCTCAGAGTCACAAAGCTAGTAATCTGTCTGTGGGCAGATTTGGACTCACATCTTTCTGATGACAGGCCCAATTCTCTATCTACCATGCCACCTCGCTGCCTCAAGAATGAATGGATCTGATGGGGTATGGGCCCAAACTGAGATCTTTAAGATGCCCCTTGTCCCAAAAAGAATTTGGGTCCCATTTGTCTCCAGGTCCCAGAAAACCCTCGAACTTTCCTTGAACTCACTTACTTGGTCAAGGAAGTCTCAGGCAGAGCATAGTATTTGAAACCAGGAGGTCTTGAGTTTGAATCCTAACTCAGACATTTACTAGCTATATGATCCTGGGCAAGTCACTTAACCTATTTTGCCTTAGTTTTCTCCTCTGAAAAATAATAATAGCACATACCTCCCAGGGTTGTTGTAAGGATCAAATGAGATATTTTTAAGGTGCTTTGCAAAACCTAAAGTGCTATATGAATGCTACTATTCTTATCATTATCGGAGGTAGACAAGTTCAGAAAGGTACAATAGTGGAAACAAGGATCTGAAGAGGTAAGAGTTGAGAATGACGTAAAATGTATAGAAACCCGACAGTGCTAAAGACACATTTCTCTGATTTTACAGCCTTGCCAAGGCTGGCCATCACCCACAGACACAATGTGCCCAGTTGATCATTCTGGCTGTTTCTTATTCCAGGTGTCATTGAAGCCACAGCCCTCGTTGCATGGTTACGGAATCAAATTAGATTGAGTATCGTGTTGCTCACTAGCCGAGAGCAGACAAAGGCCTTTATCAGCTCCAGGAAACTGGCTGTCATTGGCTTCTTTGAGGTAAGAGGAATGGAGGACCCCCTCCTGGAGCTGAGCGTGACATCCCTAACTCTAGTGCTATGAACCTCCCTATTGGTTAGAGTGGGAGAGAGGGGGGTAAGATGGCACAGTGGGAAGGCCATGAAAGGAGGCTGTATAGAGGCTAAGAGCTCTACTTTCAAATTCTACCAACTACTTGCAAGGTCTTTGATTCTGTGTTGGGGACTCATTGCTACCATAAGCTCTGTAGACTCTATTCCTCACTTAGAGCAATTATACATCTTGGTTCATAGATCAGATTTCATCCAAATCCACTGAAAATTACAGAAGAATCAGAGGATCATAGATCATAGAGCAAGAAGAGACCCCATCATTTGTAGAAGACTGAGTCCCACAGAGATAAATGATTTGCTCAAGATCCCCCAGATAGTAAGCATCAAAGGCAAAATTTGAATCCAGGTCATTCGACTTCAAAGTTAACGTTAGTTCTAATCTCTTTGGCTTTCTTCTTGTTTTAAGATTCATTGTAGAACAAAAGAAAGAACACTGAATTTGGAGTCAGATTATCTGGATTATAATAATAATGACATTTATAAAGTGCTTACTATATGCCAGGGACTGTGTTAAGTGATATACAATTATTATCCCATTTGATTGTTGTAACAAACCAGGAAAGTAGTTGCTATTATTATTATCCCCATTTCTACAGATGAAGAAACTAAGGCCCAGTTACTAAGTGTCTGAGGCCACATTTGAACTCAGGTCTTCCTACTTCCAGATCTGTTGCTTTATCCTTTCCATTTTCCTACTGTGTTACCTTAATCTCTCTGAGCATTGGTTTCTTTATTTATGTAAGGAAGGGGTTCAATTATGTGACCTCAAAGATCAAAAGAACAATCTTTCCAAAGAAGTCTATGCTCCCAGGATAGTAGACCAAACAACAATTCAGACTTCATGTATAGTTCTGATATCCTTTGATGTTATGCCAAATTGGGCCAAAATCACTTCTGAGCTTTACTGTGGAACAAATGGAAAATAAGGAAAAACGAGCAGTTGAGTTGAAACAGAGACAACACTTCACTAGATGAACAAGGTCAAGTTTCTCTGCTGTCTCACTTGAAATCAGTAGTTCCTCCATGTTCTGAGTTCTGGTAAGTATTTCCTAATCAGAGAAGCAATCTGGAGGTGAAAAATAAAGAAAAAGGCCTTAAATTTAAGAGCTAAACAAAGCCTAAGCAAAGCAAGAAATTTGAGTGGTAAACAGTATGTAGCCATTGTGGCATGCTGCCTGTCAATAAATGGGTCAATGGTTTACCTCCATTTATGCCAAAGACCCAGAGCAAAAGGACAGTTCCCCTTATATAGGATTTGGGAAGTACAGAAGAAAGAATAAAACAGAGTAAATATCATCGTGGAAATGAGAACAACATGACCCATTACAAAGCTGAAGCACAGGGAACAACATGATTGGTTGGAAGTTTGGTATTGGGAGCAAGCAATGACCATCCCCCCCCTTCTCTCATAATACTTAAGAAGCGCTCATTATTTGAATGAAGGTTTGAAATGGTGACCCAGACTTTTGGACAGCAAACCAGACATCTTTGAAGAATAGCTTGGTGGTGTAATGATATTAGGCCCAACTCACCTGTGTTCACACACATCCCCCAAGGTCAGTTAAATTCCTTGAGACAAGAATAGATCAGTGATTAGTAGGGGAGCTGTATTTTTAAACAACCCATTACAGGATAACTGAATCTCTGAACCAAATTCAGAGATAAAGAACTATGACTTAAACAGTTACAGGACAAAATCAGTTACTTGTCAATAGGATGAATAAGAAAATGACATAGTATCAATCCAGTCTTCTCAATAGGCATAAGAAAAGGAACGAATAGAGGAGATATTTAAAATGTGCAAATACCTTTCACAGTTAAGAAATATATTCTTAACCAAACAAGGGATATAGGCAATTACAAAAGATAAAATAGGTAACTTTGATTACATGGAGGTGAAAAGTTCCTACACAAACACAATGAATGCATCTAAGGGAGAAAAGTGATGGAATGGGGGAAAAAAAAGCTTTGTATCAATTTATCAGATTTTTATTGGTTTGGTATACAAGATATATAGATAACTAAATATAAATCCTAAAAGCCATCTTCCAGTAGATAAATGGTCAAAAGTCAGGAATGAACTGTTCTCAAAAGAAGAGTTGCAAACTATTAACAACCATATGAAAGAATGTTACTGCTCACTAATAATAAGAGAAATGCAAATCAAAACAACCTTGAGATTCCACCTAGCAGCAGCAAAACAGTAATAGATACTACCTCACACTCTGCAAATTGGCAAATATGAAAAAGATATAAAAAGTTAATGCTGGAAGAAGGTGGTGATGGGAAGATAGGCACACTAGTACATTATTGGTGAAGCTGTGAATCAGTATAACCATTTTGATTATATAATCAATTTAAAATTACACAAATAAAATGATAAAAATGCTCATACCTTTTGATTCAGAGGTACTACTACCAGGTGTATACCCTAAGGAGGCTATTGATAAGAAGTCCTCAGATATACTGAAATACTTTTAGTAGAACTTTTTTTGGTAGAAAATAATTGGAAACAAAGTAGGTTCCTATTGACTGAGGAAATGGCAAAACAAATTGTGGTACATGAATGTAATGGGATTACATTCCAGTGCCTTGTAAGAAACAATGTATATGAGAAATACAGAGAAATATGAAAAGATTTACATGCTCTGATACATAGTCAAGTAAGAAACAACATATATAATAACTACAATATAAATGGAAAGAATAACCACAAAACAATAAAAAATGAATGTTGAAATTGCAAAAAATCAGCAACCTTAAAAGATACCCCTATTCCACTCCTTTGCAGAGGTGAAAGGTTCAGGGGTGTGGTACATTGCATATATTTTCAGACATTTTTTAATTAATCAATTGGTTTTGCTTAGTTTTTTTTATCTCTTCTTCCTCTTTTTTTCTTAAAAATATTATATAATATATGAGATGGTTCTGTGGGAGAGGAATGGATACTTGGAAATATTCAGGTGATGTGAAAGCAAAAGATACCAAAAATGCCAATTTTTAAAAAAAGAAAATTCATGAAAGAGGAGGAAATGATCATTAGAATAGGGTCCTAGTAGAAGAAGGGAATGGGATTGAAGGTTCCTCCGGTAGAGGGATTATACTCATTGAGAAGTTGGGATACCTTTTCTTCTAACACCAAGAGGGGAGAGTGGGTGATGTGGCCAGCACATGTGGTGTATATGTGGCACATGGGTAGTGGTGGTGGTTGGTGGATGATATGTTGGCTACCCTTTGGATTAAGTAGAAAAAAAGGAAAAAGACCAGGCAGTTGCTGTAGGGAATGAACTATGGCATTCATGAAGGTAGAGTTGGATTGTCAAGTTGGGAGAGCCCAACTAAGGTTATATACCACAAGTATATGGGTTAGGAAAGAGATAAAGATTAGAACAATGTTTGTTTTTGGTTTTGTTTTTGGTTTTTTTTTTTGATATAAGGGACTCTTGGAAGAGGAAACTCACTCTACCAATGGAAATCCATACTGTTTCTGTAACAGCATTTCTGTGGCATAAAGCAGTGAGAGATTTAGTGACTCACCCAGGGTCACACAGCCAAATCTTTTGTAAAAGACAGAATGACTGACACCATGCTCTTTACCCAGGTAGTCTTGACTCCAAGTCCAGGTCTCTTCCTATGATGCCATATAGGTAAAATTAACTTAATTTCTCCAGGGATACTCAACAGTCTTGAAGCAGAAGCAGAGGAATTGAATGGTACATGTTAACCAATGATTGCAGGTTGGGGAGGCAACAGATTCTAGGGTAATAGCTAGGGATTCACTGAGGTGACAGATTATGGAATTAAGGCTTAATACTGAGGCAAGTGAAAGTGGAATAGGGAAGGTGGACCAGAAGAAAAGGGTTTGATTCAGGCACTAAAAATCATGCGAGTGAATGGCAGGGTTAGTGTGAGTGAGAAAGTGGGAGAAATAAAATAATAAGTTATGATTGAAGAGTGAATTTGAATGTTCAGAATCTTGAAGATGACACAACTCCAAGTGTGGGGATTGCTTTTCTCCAGATACCTGAAGAAAAATAAAGGAGATCTTTGGATTCAGGGGTTGAGGAACTAATCAGGTTATTACAAAGAATAATGAAGTTTCTGAGGTCAATGGTGGGGGATAGGGTGGAAAGGAAGACTAGGAGGCTGCTAATAATGACATGGAGACTCCCTTAGTGTTTGAGTGGAAAATAATATGTAAGTAATTTACTAGCTCTTAATATAAGACACTTAGTTCCTTGAAGAATATTTCCTTTTCCAAGCTGTCCTTCTCAAATATTTTTTATTTTTGGTGGATGTGGGGAATAGGATCTCCATGAGGGAACAGTGGAATTCTTCTATGAACTAGTAAAAGACTTTCCAGAGGTTCCTTTTGGCGTGACAGAAAAAAGAGATATTTGGACTCGATATGGCATCACCATTGACACCATGGTAGTATTCCAACAGGTATGATTCTGAACCTTTCTGTAATGAAGTTTTTAAATGGGTAAGCTTTTTAAAGCAAAAATGAGGCCAGGATCATGGGTTTGATCTTCATGTAGGTGAATTAGCTTCACACATTGAAAAATTATTATCTGTGCATACCTGTTGTGCCTCCGACCTTGATCATGCTTTCAGATTGTAGATGCAAACTTATCTCTGCTACCAGGGAAACAATTGCAAATGATTAGAGTACAGATGCTGGGTGGGGAGCATCATCACAGGTAGGATGTTGTATAGAGAGGCAAGGGAATTATTTAATAGGTTGGTTGAAGAGGTTCAGTGCTATTGGTTGAAAAGTCTGTTTTGCTGATTTAAGAAGACTGTTTGCCAAGCATATATAAATAATGACCCGAAACTACTGTAGATTATAGTCAACAGTAGTAGTTTAAAATGTTTTCAGAAATGACAGCCCTATTGGAATAGGTGTTGTTTGTCCTTTGTTTTCAAAGAGAAACAATCTCTTGGCTTGTACACGACTTAGGTTTAAGTGAGGCAGTTGCACAAAGTCATCAGCCTCACTCTCTCTTCCAGAGTCATCAAGTCCAGTGTCAAATCACTAAATGTTCCATAGCACCCGCTTCAGTCACCTTCATGGCCATTGGAACAAATTGTTCTCATCCATCCATTCCTCCAGGGAGAAGTCTTCACATACTTAGAGTAGATGCCCCCCATATCACCACTAGGTTTGAGGCGTATTGATTACCCTCAACCTGGTTCAGCACATCTGCTGAGATAGTTTTTTACCAGGTTATGTCCACTGCACATGCTACAGCTTCTTGGACCCACAGGTGAGAGTTGAGTACCAGGTGAACACCAGAGGTATATGAGCAGCCCTGGAACAGGCTTGGCAATTTCTTACGTCAGAGGTCCTAGTCCTCCTTGAACACCTCATATACCCTATTAGAATAGACATCCATCCAGTTATTGTCTCTTAGGGAATATTTGGAATGGAGTACAACTTTGGATGCCATTTCCTAATCTCCTCCTTAGAGAGTTCAGCTTCTTAGATATAACTAGTCCTACCAACGAAGGACTTAGTAATCCTACCAAGCTCCATGAAGGCAAGGGACCATATCTGAACTCATTTTTGTATCTCTCTTATTGTTCTGTACAATGCACACATGAGATACTTAAACATTTGTTGAGGTGAAGTGGAAAATCCAATTCATATAATCAACCATCAAGGAAAGCTAGCTTAGGGAAATAGAGCATACCTAACTAGAGCTGGCTGGTCATAAACACCTCTATTCATATGCAGTGAAGAAGATCTGAGAACTCAAGACAATCCTTGAGATGGAGGGTAAAATATTTGATTTCCCTGACTGGCTTGTAATCTGAATCCATGTCTATTAGTCACTTCAGGCATGAAAAGAAATATAGGGGAGAGAAAAGGAAAAGGGACGAAAGAGGAAAAGAAGGTCATAGGGCTGAATTACAGAACAGGATAATTTCTCCTTGGAGTTGCTGCTCTCTAAGCATGGACTTTTGGCCTAGAAGGGACCTTGAGAGGTCATCAAGTCAGTTTTCCTTCCCTCCAAGCTGAACTATGTCTAAACCAGGTTTCTTAACCTGGGATCCACTGGCCCCCATGGATAGATTTCAGGGGAGCAGTCCATGAACTTGAATGGGGAAGAAACTTACATATTTATTTTCACTAAGCTTTGGTTTTATTTGTAATTATAGATGTTTTATTTTATGCATTTAAAAAAGATAAAACCCCCTTCTGAGAAGGAGTCTATAGATTTCACCAGATTGCCCAAAGGGTCTGGGACTCCAAAAAAAGTTAAGAAGCCCTGATGTAAACTATTTCAAGCCATCAACAATCTAATGACCTTTTACAGATATCAACCATATGTACATATATTACACTTAGTTGTAACCTTCTTTAGGGTGGTGAGATAGGGAGGGGAAAAATAAAGTAAAAATTGCACAGCAGAGAACAAAAGAAAACCAACAAAGAAGCAAAGAATAGCAGGGTAGCTTTGAAAACAATGTGTAGTATTTATCATATAGGTTTTTTTAAATGGAAATTTATTGTTTTGTATTGAATCCTCTCTTATGGTCTGTTGTGTCCATGCCAATGTTCTTTTCTTTTCCCGTTTTGTATTTCAGTTTAAAATAAAAACCATTTACAAAAAAAATGACAGCCCTTTAAATATTTAAAAAAACACACAAAACAAAACAATCTATTAGCCAATGAATATTTGTTGTAATCCTACCATATGTGGCCTATGTAGGCACCGGCCTAAAATAGTTTCTTCTTTGATTTAAGGGAGCAATTGTACATTTTGAAGAATGTGAAGAAGATGGGCACCACTTGAGCGACCTCAGCAAAATAGTCAAATTCTTCACCATGGACTTGGTTATAGAGTACAATATAGAGGTGAGTGTGTCAAAGGTACAAAAATAGAGAGGAATGGTGTTGGTTCCAAATACATGGCTTACCCTTTTCTTTTTGATATTTCAGACTGTGGACCAGATTTATGATATGCACATTAGGAATCACATCCTGCTCTTCATCTCTAAGAACTCCACAGAATTTGGTGCCTTAGTTAAAGTTTTTGAGTCTGTGGCTCTGAAGTTCAAGAACAAGGTCTGTGAAAGGGACTGTTGGTCCCTTTATGTTTGTTTACCAGAGGTCACCAAAGGTCCAAGGTAACACAAATGTCCAATAACACTAGCTGTTCTGTGGGGAAGCTGTTCATCTGTCCCAAGCTGTCTATTTACACAGAAGAGTCTCAATCCAATAGCTGCTGCTCTTCTATAAGTAGGACAAAGAGGTATTTATCTTTCCATAAGAACCCAAAGTATAGACTCAAAAGAAGGCCCAATTTTCACAGTGGTTTACATATGATTAATATGCTTTTTATTCAAAATAAAAATAGACAAAATCCACATTTCTCACCTCCAAGACTTTTTCCATATGTCTCTTCCTTTTCTTCTTAACTTTCATTTCTTTATTATTACTTTTTTGAGAAAAGGTTTGCCTTTTAGGCCTTCTGTTGTACCTGGTTGGTTTGGCCTGGTCTGAAAAATGACAAGTAGTACAAGTATTATTGTTTTAATTCTATAAATGTGGAAACTGAGGTTTTCAGAGATTAAATGACTGTTTTTCTGGGTCTCCTTTTCTTGCCCAGGCTGAAAGTACAGTGACCATCAAGAAACCTTGAAAGCTTTAATCTCCATTTCTAACCTGGGCCAGTTCACCTCTCCTGAGACAGCCTGGTGGCCCTATATACTCAGGGCCTCACCATATTGTTGCAGACTTAGTGCAGGTGTCTGATCAGCTTTAGTCCAACTGCAGCTCAGCACACACAGACTCAATCTATCATCTTTAACCTCTCCAGGAGCAGGGTTACAAAGAATGTACTATCATGTACTATCATGCCAGGCAAAAGACTTGTTTAAAATAACACACCTAATAGATTGAGAGCTAGGACTGAAACTTTGTGCCAGGATATAGAAATTTAACACATGCACTATCCTTTGGCTATGACTTGCTGCAAATGCCCTGGCAAAGGAGAAGAAAAGATATTGTGGTATAGAATCTGTATTGTAGAGAGATTCATTTATAAGCAATTCTCAATTACCAATGGTTTGATTATCAGTTTCGTGAATCATGCAGAATAAAACTTTTACCGTGTTCTTCCCAGCAAGCAGTTGGGCTGCTTCTTTAGTCACTGGTTGATGTGTGCTTATTGGCTATGATTTCTTATTACCTTACCTGTAACTAGGAATTTTTAAACTTGTTAGCAAAGGCAGACAGTGATTGGCAGGAAGTGGGCAATGCTCACCTCATGGGTAGATAGCCAAGAGAAGGAAGACTATCAAAGGACACTATGAGATTTCTGTGCTGCTGAAGAATTGACTGTAGGGCATGAAAGAGGCTGGGGGCTGGAGATGTCTTCATCCCAACTCTTAGATTAGTCCAGAGTTGCTAATGGTGGGGCCAAGTGAGGAGCTGGAGTGTGGATTCTGGTATGGGTGTAGCAGGAGTGAATGTGCCACAGGAGGAAGTGGTCGGTGTCTTCTAGATTATGATGTCTCAGAGCAAAGTCACAGGGAGGGGAAAGTACCAGTTCTGAAAATAATAGGAATAGTGAGCAGGGCCTTAGAGGAAGAGAACCCCTCCAGCAACAGTGGCAGAGCTCCAGAACTACTTGAGGAGGTAGGGGAGTAAAAGGAGAAGGAAGGAAAGGAAAGGGAGCAGGGAGGGGGGAGAAAGGGGAAGAGGAGAAGGAGAAAGAGGAGGAAATGGTTAGATTTTCTGTTGTTGTGATTTATCTGTGTCTTCCAACAGTAAGAATAATTGAGAATTTGTTGAGACAGAGGTATCGAACACAACACCTGCCAAAACCAGAATAAAATGTGATTGGGAAATATTTTTAAAAATAAATAAAAATACACTAAAACATAGATAACATTACATTTTAAAACTAAGTCACTATGTGGCCTGCAAGGAGTCTTATGTTTAGGTTAGTGGCCCTCATTTCTATTTGAGTTTCACTCCACTGGTTAAGACAACCTGGGAAAAGAAATGAAGCTTGACATCATGTGATATTTGATCTGACAAAGCTCTTCCACTTTGGCAAAGAACTCAGAGATAATTTTGTTTTGTTTTGTTTTAATTTGGCAGCTCATCTTTCTCATTGTGAATACAGATGAAGTTGACAACATCCGTGTTTTAGAATATTTCCAGATCACTTCCTGGGACATTCCTGGTGTCCGAATCCTAAACCTGACTAAGAACATGAGATACCGAATGCCTGCTGAGGAGATAACTTTCAAAAACATGAAAAAGTTCTGTGAGAACTTCTTGGATGGGCTTGCAAAGGTTTGAGTTTTGTTTTGTTTTGCTTTTTGGGCAGGGGATCAGGAGTATAAGCTCTTAATTTTCCACAGTTCTACTGGTTAGGACTTGCCTTATGGGTAGACATGATAGATATCACCTACATAGTAAAAAAAAAAAAAAAAAAAAAAAAAAGGGAGGCTTTTTTGGCTCAACTTTGAGGGATGGCGGGAAAATAGAATATTGGCTTGAATTAAAAATATTCTGTTTTACTGGATGATAGGAAAAAACTTCAATTTTATCTGACATTTTTTAAAAATCTCCTTCCTTTTTGGACAGATCTAGTTATTTCAATGAATACATAACAATAGGTGTAGAATACTTAATACCTGCCAGCAATCAGAGAGCTTCTTAATTGGTTGAGAATGAGTTTGGGATGGTAAACTGATGAATAAGCTTGTTCCAGAGCACTCATTTAGGTGATACAAGATCACACAGGAAGTAAATTGCGGAACCATCATCCAAACTCTGGTCCTCTTACTCTGAATTCAGGAGTCCTTCCCAAACTCTAATTGCTAACTCTTCAAAAGCCATTGGCATGCAATTAACTGATTTTCTAATTATAATTATAAATAATACTATATATACATATAATAAATAAATAAGAAAATTACAATAAAATTCAGAATTTTCACTGATTCAGATTGACTTTTCCTCCTAATTAGTCTATATTCATGAAACTTTTCTGTATGGGCATAGAAATTCATAATCCACCTCCCTTTCCCCACCCCTATCCTATCTTATGTGTTATGAACTAATATTACCAAGAATTCTGTGACGAGTAAGTTATAATCTCACTTCTCAGAGTATGCTTCTACCTATGAGAGGTAGCTAGGTGGGGTAATTCCTAGAATCCCTGCCTGGAGTCAGGAAGACCTGTATTCAAATCTAGCCTCAAACACTTAACAACTGTATGACCCTGGGCAAGTCACAACCTCTGTCTGCTTCCATTTCCTCAACTGTAAAATGGGAATCATCATGGCACTTACTTTCCCAAGGTTGTTGTGAGGATCAAATGAGGTAAGATTTGTAAAGTGCTTAGTACAGTATCTGACACATAGTAGGAGTTTTCTAAGTTCATGTTCTATTCTTCTCCCTCCCCTACTTAATTTGTCCAGAGTAGTCCATTTATCGAGTGTTTGTAGAAAAGATTCTTGCTTTGATTTCTCTGTCCTAATAATAACAAAAAAATAGTGATATTTTAGGACTTTATCAGACATTTTTAGAGGCATGGCCACTGCATTTGCAGAGGCATCTGCAATAAGGTGATTTTGTGTGTGTGTGTGTGTGTGTGTGTGTGTGTAATTCAGTGGAAAGACGGAGCAAAGATGGGGTACACTTAGGGTAAGAGGGCTCTTGCCTGTACGAGAAATGTGTGTGTCAGGGGGCAGGGTCCATAAAAGGGCTTGGAGGTCAATTAAACAACAAACTTTTATGGAGTGAGTGCCTACTATGTGCTTAACCAATGGCAAATGCTGTTGGAAAATATATGAGAATTTTTGTTTAAATACTTATAGTATGGTTGGGATAAAATTAACAGCTATTAAATTCAGTGATCGGTCCAAGAGTGTATACACACACACACACAATATGTAGATAGATATAGATATAGATAGATAGATATAGAGATATAATAGTATCTATCTGTCTATGGATATCTGTAGATATATAGATATAGATAGATATATAATAGTATCTATCTATCTGTCTACCCACCCATCTAGCACTTTAAGGCTTGCAAAGAGCTTTTTATAAGTTATCTCATTTGATCCTCACAACCCTGGGAGCTAGGTGCTATTATTAGGTCCACTTTACAGATGAGAAAACTGAGTCAGTCAGAGGGTTAAGTGACTTGCCCAGGATCACAGAGGTAGTAAGTGTCTGAGGCAGGATTTGAACTGAAAACACACTGCCTCTAAATTTGGCATTCTATACACTACATCACCTAGCTGCCTCTTTGCATGATATAGTGTAGTAAATGATATGGTGTAATAAAAAGACTACTTGAAATCACAAGTAACTGTGTTCACATCTCAGTTCTGTCACTTATTACTTGTCACGGCATCTTTGGACCTCACTTTCCTATTCTGTCAAATAAGGAGGAAGGACTAAATGGCCTCCAAGGACCTTTCCAGCTGAAAAAATGTGTGATTTGGATTCACCTCTACTAGCCCTTTCAGTTCCAAATCTATGATCCTAGTTGAGTAGAGTTCCTTCTAGTTTCAAATCTGTAATTCCATGACCTATGGTCAGTAGTTTCAGCATGGGTCATCTTTAGTCAGGGTATAAAAGCCCTCATCATCCTCATTCGTCCTAACTGGGGCCAGGTATTTGTGTGCTTTCCCACCTTAAAATCTCCTTGAACTTTTGAATTTGTCTTTTCAGCAACAATTACCCAGTGAGAATATTCCTAAAGATTGGGATACTAAGCCTGTCAAGGTACTTGTTGGGAAGAACTTCAAGGAGGTTGTCTTCAGCCATAAAAGGAATGCATTTGTAATGTTCTGTAAGTATTGCTCAGGGAGAATGAATGCATGAGAATACAATGCCACCTAAGTATTGTCATACACATGGTTGTTGGGGCATTATTAAAGGCAGCTGTCTGGCTCAGTGGAAAAACTGCTGGGCCTGGAGTCAGGAAGACCTGAGTTCAAATCCAGCCTCACACACTTAACTAACTGTAAGACCCTGGGCAAGTCATTTAACCCTCTGCCTGACTCAGTTTCCTTAACTGTAAATTGAGCTTAATAGTAGCACCTACCTCCCAGGGTTGTTGTGAGCTTCAAATGAAATTATATTTGTAAAGTTCCTCGGACAAAGTAAGAACTATACAAATGCTATTTAATAACAACTTAACCTCTGTTTGCCTCAGTTTCCTCAACTATAAAATGGGGATAATAACAGCACCTACCTGGAAGGGTTGTTGTCAAATGAGATAATATTTGTGAAGTGTTTAACACACTGCATGGCAATAGTGGTTGCTTTATAAATGTTTATTCCCTTATTCCCCTTATTGCTGAAGTGATTACATCCAAATCAACACACTAAACTTAAGAATAATACCTCTTAATTGGTTGCTATGCTCAAAGCACTATTTCATAAGTAACTAACAGTCTTTCGAGGAATAAAAGGGTATTTGGCAACACAGAAGACTCCATGGCATAGTGGATACAGTGGACATATGGTTTCAGGAAGACTGGAGTTAAAATCTCACTTGTCACAGTAGCCATATGACTATGAACTTCTCCAAATCAGAGGCATTTCCCTAAGACTTATCTACCACATTATAGATAACTTGCATTTGGTAGAGGGAGTTCATATGTCTTCCTGATCCCCCTTAATGCTAGCATCTTTCCCCTGAAATTATCTCCAGTTTATCCAATATGTATCTTTTTCATACATGGTTGTTTACTCTCATTAGACTGTAAACTCCTTGAAAGCAAGGACTGTGTATTTGACTTTCTCTGTATCCCCAGCACTTATCACAGTGCCTGATGTATAGTAGGTACTTAATAATTGATGTAGCTATGAAAATATAATTGTCTGCATGTTGTTCCATGGGAACTTTGATATAATACTATTATTCTAGCTTAAAATTCAATGTTAGATGTGTCCAAGAAAGTTAATTAATGCAAGTAGCTAAAGGAGCTTGTTTTAACACTATTTTTCTTTAAAAATAAAACACAAAAAAACCAAAACCCAAAACAAAAAAGCAACAACAAACCCCATAGTCCTATGTTTTGAAGCCAGTCAGGACACTAGAGCCAAGCTCCATTGTGTGGATTTGAGTTGTACAACATCACACCTTTGCCAGCCTTCTGTAACCATAGCTTTATACAGTACCTTGAACTGCCCATCCTGAATCCATCTGGATCTCTGAAACTGAAATGTGAATAGGCATTTTTGAGGGAGTGTGCCAGTTTCTTCTTTGAAAGTCCTTATGGGGGGGGGAACCAAGATGGCAGAGTGAAAGCAGTGACTTGCTTGAGCTCTCTCCCAAACCCTTTGAAATACCTGTAAAAAGATGGCTCTAAACAAATTCTAAAGCAGACAGAGTGAAACAAATTTCCAGCCCAAGACAACCTGGATGATTGATTGGAAAAGTATATCACGCAGGCTGGGAGAGGAACACAGTTTGGCGTGGGCACCCAGGCCACAGCAAACCTGAAGCAGGCCTCAGAGGACTGAATCACAGGCAGCTGTGGTGGTTTCCAGACTTCTCAACCCATGAACGTCAAAGACAACTTAGAAGGTCAGTGGGAAAAGTCTGTTTCTGTGGTGAGACAGAACCTCGGTCCCAGCACCAGTTCCCGAGTGTGGCCCCAGGGCAGTGGCTGCCTCCTGAGCTTCCAGCCCACAGCCTGAGGGGGAATCGAGTGACTGATCAGAGGGGGATTGCAGGGATCTATCTGCTGAAGCATGATTCTCTTGCTTTGCCTGTGCTTGGATCTGGGTCACAGTTCTGGGTGGCGGTCCCAGGGCTAAGAAGAGTGTTGGCATGGTGGAGCTTGTAGTGGCTGTGGAGAGGAAATCCTCCTCACAGTTCCAAGACAGAAAAGAGTGCTTGTGTTCAGTCATAGACCAGAGCACAGACCAGGAAAGGAGTAAACACCTCACCCTTTATCATAGCACCTTGGAAGAACTGAAAATTTACAGGTCCCTAGAAGTATCTCTGGAAACAGCTGCACAAAACCCCTGAAGCTTGGAACAGTACATTCTCCACACTGGAAACAGACCCCTACCTTAACAAAGAGTTTATAACTCAAGTAATTGGCTGGGATTATGAGCAAACAGTACAAAAAGAGTCAGACTATATTATCTTACTTTGGTGACAAAGAAGACCAAAACATAAAATCAGAAGAAGACAACGAAGCCAAAGGTTCTACATCCAAAGCCTCCAAGAAAATTATGAATTGGTCCCAGGCCATAGAAGAACTCAAAAAGGATTTTGAGAAGCAAGTAAGAGAAGTACAGGAAAAACTGAGAGTGATGCTAAAGGAGGACCCCAAAAATACTGAAGAAAATAACACCTGAAAAAATAGCCTAACCCAAATGGCAAAAGAGGTGCAAAAAGCCAATGAGGAGAAGAATGCCCTAAAAAGCAAAATTGGCCAAATGGAAAAGGAAGTCCAAAAGCTTACTGAAGAAAATATTTCCTTAAAAATTAGAATGGAGAAATTGGAAGCTAGTGACTTTATGAGAAATCCAGACACTGTAAAACAAATCCAAAGGAATGAAAAATTAGAAAACAATGTGAAATATCTCATTGGAAAAACAACTGACTTGGAAAATAGGTCCAGGAGAGAGAACTTAAAAATTATTGGACTATCTGAAAGCCATGATCAAAAAAAGATCCTAGACATCATCTTTCAAGAAATTGTCAAGGAAAACTGCCCTGATATTTTAGAACCAGAGGACAAAATAGAAATTGAAAGAATCCACCAATCTCCTCCTGAAAGAGATCCCCAAAGGAAAACTCCTAGAAATATTGTAGCCAAATTCCAGAGTTCCCAGGTCAAGAAGAAAATATTGCAAGCAACCAGAAAGAAACAATTCAAGTATTGTGGAAACACAATCAGGATAACACAAGATTTAGCAGCTTCTACATTAAGGGACCAGAGGGCTTGGAATATAATATTCTGGAGGGAAAAGGAGATAGGATCACAACCAAGAATCACCTACCCAGAAGAACTGAGTATAATCCTTCAGGGGAAAAAATGGTCATTCAGTGAAATAGAGGACTTGCAAGCATTCTTGATGAAAAGACCAGAGCTGAATAGAAAATTTGATTTTTAAATACAAGACTCAAGTGGAACATGAAGAGGTAAACAGGAAAGAGAAATCATAAGAGACTTATTAAGGTTGAACTGTTTACATTCCTGCATAGAAAGATGATATTTGTAACTCATGAGACCTTTGTCAGTATTAGGGTAGTTGGAGGGAAAAAATTATATATATGTGTATATATATATATATATAGATAGATAGATAGATAGATAGAGGGCACAAGGTGAGTTGAAGATGAAGGGGTCATATCTGGAGAATAAAATTAAGGAGTGAGAAAGAATTATAGTGGGAGAAGGAGAAAGGGAGAGGTAGAATGGAGTAAATTATCTCACAAAAAAAACCAGAAAAGAAAAGGTTCTTACAGTGGAGGGGAAACGGGTGAAAATGAGAGGGAATGAGTGAATCTTATTCTCATTAGATTTGGCTTAAGGAGGGAATAACATACACACTCCATTGGATATGGAAATCTATTTTACCCTACAGGAAAATAGGGGGGGAAGGGGACAAGAGAGCAGGGGGATAATAGAGGGGAGGGCAGAGGGGGTAATCAGAAGCAAACACTTCTGAGGAGGGACAGGGTCAAAAGAAAGAATAGAATAAATGGGGGATGGAATAGGATTAAGGGAAATATATTTAGTTTTTCACAGCATGACTACTATGGAAGTGTTTTGCCTAACTGTACATGTAAACCCGTATTGAGTTTCTTGCCTTTTCAGTTTGGGTGGATGGGGAGGGAGGAAGGGAGAAAATTTGGAACCCAAAGTTTTAAAAACACATGTTTAAAAAGATGTTTTTGCCTGCAACTGGGAAATAAATATAAGATGTGGGGTACAGAAATCCATCCTGCCCTATAGGAAAAGAGGAGAAGGGGATATGAGAAGGGAGATGGTGGTAGAAGGGAGGGCAGATTAGGGGAAGGGGTATGCAGAATGCATGGCATCTTGGGGTGGGGGAGAGGCGAGAGGGTGAAAATTTGGAACTCAAAATCTTGTGGAAGTGAATGTTGAAAACTAAAAATGAATAATTTTTTTTTAAAAAGTCCTTATATTACTGAGGCTGTCTACTCTGGGAATTTCACAGAGGAAATGAAAAGATTCTTGAATGCTGAGGAGTCTTTAAGGGTGACAGCCATAGTGCAAGTATTTCTATTCAGGGAACATTCAAAATTTGGTAGCTAAAGGAGGAGGAACAAATGGGAGGCATGTGACATTGGGATTAGCTATCGTGAAAGGCAGTGCACATAGTATGTAGAAATTTGTCTTTGGAGCTCAGAAGAACTTGGTTCAAATCATGCCTCTGACAAATACTGGCTATGTAAACTTGGGCAAGTCATTTAACCTCCAAATGGCCCTTCCCCCAAATGACTCTCTAAACATGGAAGTAGTACCAACAATGTGCAAACCAACAATGGTAGGAATCTCCTTAACCAAGAGTTCCCTATACCAGTGAAATCATAGGTTCTATGTCTATCCTTTGTTTTATATATATAAAGAATATATAATTATCAGGAAGGCAAAGCAAAACTATTCCAGGGGTGAGCTTCATGGTACCATTATGTATGTATAAAGGTGTTGTTGGGGGTGGGAGAGAAAGAGGAATGGAAGAAGACATTATTGGTTCTCCATTCCACTAGTGGGTCAGATAAGATCCAAGTGATGAAATAATGGAAAATCCGTAATCTTTCACATGGAACATTGTGGGCTCCTTCCAATCACCTTTCTGTACTGACTTGAAGTCTCAAGTTGTTAGAATGCTCATTTGGTTCTGCTGAAAGTCATGGTAATGATGAAAAACAAAATTGGTGTCATTTTCTTTTAAGTAAAACTATGACAGAATTAGATCCATTAGGTCCCTCTCTTTCCTGAAACCAGCAGGTAAAGCTTGCTAATGCCTTGGGGACACCTCTAAGGACAAGTAAATGGAGGTTCATGGGTAATAGGGGATGGTTAAGGAATTACACTAACTCAGAGGCCCTGGGGTTATACACAGGGAAGGGAGTGAGGGAAGGAAGGAAGGAGCAAAGGAAGGATCCAGGGTGGAAAAGAACAGCAGCTATCAATTTTCCTTCACTTTGAAACTTTCCAAAGCTTTTAAGAAATGCCCTTGCCCCCACTCCAGGAAAATATTGTGTCTTTTTGCCATAAAGGTTTTTAGATCTTGGATTAGTCAAAGTATTTAGATGCCAGGCTATGAGGCAAATGGTTTCTTTGGAATTTGTTATTGCTGGACATAGCAATTCTTAGGCAATTTCTTCTCAAAATGGGATTATAGAACACTCAAGAGCAAGAAAAACATGGTTTTCAAAGAATGGTGATGCATAGGAAGGGAAATGCTAGTGACCCCATTAGTAGTGAGAGAAGGGCTAACATGAGTTTTCCAAATCTTTGTTTAGTTTTCCCTCTTCCTTGACTATGTCTTTTCCTATGGTACTTGTCTTACAGATGCTCCTTGGTCTTACGAATGCAAGTCTCTGCTCCCAGTATTAGAGGAACTAGGCAAGAAATACCAGTACCACGAATCTGTCACCATTGCAAAAATTGACATCACTGCCAATGATATTCATCAGATGTTCCTGGAAAAGTATCCATTCTTCAAATTTTTTCCAGCTAAATCTGATTTGGTGAGGAAATTTTCAGTCTTCCCTAAGCCCTATTCAAGGCTTGCCTTCTGTCCTTTTTAGAGTTGTGTGATAAAGATCAATGCTAAAACATTTTGATATATACTGGATCTCATTATTGTAATGCCAGGAGTGAAGTGGAGAGGCACTCTGTTGTTTACTTTTTCTTTTTCTTTTGGTGAGGTAGTTGGGGTTAAGTGACTTGCCCAGAGTCATACAGCTAATAAGTTTTATGTATCTGAGGTCAGATTTGAACTCAGGTCCTCTTGACTCCAGGGCCAGTGCTCTATTCATTGAGCCACCTAGTTGCCCCTCAAGAGGCACTCTGGAGACTAACTCTTTCATATGGGAGGGGTCAACTTCCCTCAACTCTGCACTTTCTGTGTCCTGGGTATGACCTTTCCCTTAGTGTGTGATAAGGAAGGGAATTTTAACCTGCTGGAGAGAGAACAAGAGGACCCAACTTCCCCCACCTACTCAAAAGCTTAAAGAGAAAGCTTCTCCTTACCAAGTCTCCTTCTCAACCTAACAGTACTGCGTGATTAATTCAGTTTGGGATCAAGGTCCAGATTCCCTTGGGTTTCTCTGCTTTGAGGGAGCTGAATAATCATGAATCAATAATATCTCTTTAGTTACTCATTAATTAATTAATCAATTAATTCCTCAGCTGGGGAAACTCCATCCCAGATTTGGAAAATTGTCCCTTCTCTTTCTAGGTGTTCCCAGGGTGAGTAACTCCTTGCTATTAATCCGTCCAAGGTCACACACACACACACACACACACACACACACACACACACACACACAC
>NW_020954585.1:9007299-9019871 GCF_900497805.2 Vombatus ursinus
ACACACACACACACACACACACACACACACACACACACACACACACATTCTTAGTGAATCATACCTTAGAGAAACTAGTCTCTTTTTGAGAAGGCTTGACCAATACATAAAGCAAATTGACTTAAAAAATAATAAACAATGAGAAACAAGTTCAGTGATAGAGTGATGCAAAAAATGAGGGTGACAGAAGTTCATTATTGCTGATCTTTGCAATAAAGAAATAGCTACAGTTTCTTTATTGCCTCAGCATTCTCTTATATATGATTTAGCAGCAAAAGACATTTTTACGTACAATTTAGCGGCCCCATTTCTATTTGAATTTGACACTACTTCATTAAAGGATATCTATGGTCCTTTTTAACCCTAAATCTGAGATTCCATGGTCCTGCCTGGTTCCAAGCCCAATGCTCCCCCTACCCCTCCCATCAACTACCTCTCAATTATCAACTAGTTTTTTTTTTCCCCAAACACCTATTTTGTGCTGACATGGTACCACTGTATTGGGGTGTAAGCCAAAGAATAATATAGGGTTCCTTCCTCTCAGGGACCCAGAGTTTAGCCCATGAGTGTCAGACACTCAGCCAGAGGGCCACGTATGACTCACAATACCCTCAAGGGCTAGCAGAACCAGATTAAAGTGTAATTGGGGAATATTTAACAAAATAAATAAAAATACAATAAAACATAGGTAATGTTAATATGCACTTTCCTAAGTCATTATGTGGCTACAGGCTACTTATGTACCATTTTGCAGCTCCTGTTTCTATTTGAGTTTGAAACTACTGGTTTAGCTGAGGAGACAAGACAAATACATGAACACAGTTAGGAAGCAATAAAGTGTTAAGCAATGCAGTGTCTAGAATTCAGAAAAGTGAGAGATTAGTGTGGACTTGAGTGGTTGGAGAACATCCTTCACAGAGGAGATACTTGGATGGGGAGTTGAAGGATGGGTAGGATTTAAATGGGTAGAGGGGGTGGGTGGGAATGGGCCATTCCAAGCAGGTTAAAATACTAGAGCCAAGAAAAGGAACGGGTATTCAGGAGACTGACGTAATTGGAAGAGAGGCTGCTTGTTTGGAAAGATTGGGAATTAAAAGACCTTGAATTGCCAGATGGAGGCATTCAAAAATTATCCCAGAGGCAATAACCATTTCAGGAAGATTATAAAAACTATACACCAGAAGAAGCATCACAATATAGTGGACTCAGGAAAGACCTGATTTAAATTCTTATGCTGATTATCATTCCCTTGGTGACTATACCTAAGTCATTTAACCTCCCTGAGTCTCAGTTTTCTTATCTGTAAAATGGGAATCATAATAGTTGTAGCAAATGAGAAAAGAAAAGGTATGTAAAAAACTTTGAAAGATTTCAAACTGTGTGTGTGTGTGTGTGTGTGTGTGTGTGTGCGTGCGTGCGTGCACATACAGTGTCCCAAAAATTTAGGACATTTAAACCTTTTAGTAACTTCAGAAGTATAAATACTATAAACTTAGAAAAAAATCAGTTGAAAACTTAATTATTTACATTCCTTCTACACTTACCTAGTTTTGTGAACTTTGAATAATAAAATTTTAATGTTGACAAGATGGAACACTCTGTCATTATGTATTCTGCATGGAGCAGTTTCTGGATGATGCTTTCTTAGACCAGTGGATTAGTTGTGGAGGCCCTCTTACTTGGCCACCTAGGTCACTTAATCTATCTCTAATAGACTTTTTCTGGTAGAGGTCATGTCAAAACTGTCACGTATGCATAAAAACTTCATTCTCTGAATGATCTTAAGGCTAGGAATAGAAATGCAATCCTTTGAGTCACTGAGTAGCAGCTGATGTTTTTTAAAAGTTTGAAAATTGCCTAGAGAAACATATAGTGTAGGATGGTAGTTATGTTGAATTTTAATAAGAAATGTATCAGGAGGGGCGGAGCCAAGATGGCGCAGGAAAGCAGTGGCTGTCTTCACCTCTCTCCCAAACCCCTCCGAATACCTATAAAAATGGTTCTAAACAAATGCTAAAGCAGCAGAACCCCCAAAAAGACAGAGTGAAACAAATTTCCAGCCAAAGACAGCCTGGATGGTTGATCAGAAAGGTATATCGCACCCCGCGAGAAGAGGAGCGCTATTTGGTGTGGGCGCATAGGCCGCAGTGACCCTGAAGCAGGCCTCAGAGGACTGAATTGCGGGCAGCTATGGCAGTTTCCAGACTTCTCAACCCCTGAACACCAAAGACAACTTAGAAGGTCAGTGGGAAAAGTCTGTGACTGCAGTGAGAGAGGAGCGCAGGATCCCAGCCCCATTCCTTGGGGCAGCGGCTGCTTCCTGAGCTTCTGGCCCACAGACTGAGGGGGAATTGAGTGACTGATCAGAGGGGGATTGCAGGGATCTCTCTGCTGGTGCAGGATTCTCTTGTTTTGCCCATGCTTGGATCTGGGTCACAGTTGTGGGTGGCAGTCCCAGGACAAGGAGGAGCACTTGTGTGGTGGAGCTTGTAGTGGTTGTGGAGAGGAAACCCTCTTCACAGTTTCAAGACAGAAAAGAGTGCCCATAGACCAGAGCACAGGCCAGGAAAGGAGTAAACACCTCATCCTTGATCATAGCATCTTGGAAGAACTGAAAATTTACAGGTCCCTAGAAGTATATCTGGAAACAGCTGCACAAAACCCCTGAAGCTTGAAATAGTACATTCTTCACACTGGAAACAGACTCCTACCTTAACAAAGAGTCTATAATTCAAGTAATTGGCTGAGATCATGAGCAAGCAGTGCAAAAAGAGTCAGACTGTATTATCTTACTTTGATGACAAAAATCAAAACATACAACCAGAAGAAGACAATGAAGCGAAAGCTCCTACATCCAAAGCCTCCAAGAAAAATATGAATTGGTCCCAGGTCATGGAAGAGCTCAAAAAGGATTTTGAGAAGCAAGTAAGAGAAATAGAGGAAAAACTGAGAGTGATGCTAAAGGAGACCCCCCAAAATACTGAAGAAAATAGCACCTGATAAAATAGCCTAACCCAAATGGCAAAAGACGTCCAAAAAGCCAATGAGGAAAAGAATGCCCTAAAAAACAAAACTGGCCAAATGGAAAAGGAAGTTCAAAAGTTTACTGAAGAAAATACTTCCTAAAAAATTAGAATGGAGAAATTGGAAACTAGGGACAATTTGAGAAATCAAGGCACTGTAACACTAATCCAAAGAAATGAAAAAATAGAATAGAATGTGAAATATCTCATTGGAAAAACAACTGACTTGGAAAATAGGTCCAGGAGAGAGAACTTAAAAATTATTGGACTATCTGAAAGCCATGATCAAAAAAAGAGCCTAGACATCATCTTTCAAGAAATTATCAAAGAGGGGCAGCTAGGTGGCGCAGTGGATAGAGCACTGGCCCTGAATTCAGGAGGACCTGAGTTCAAATCTGGCCTCAGACACATAACACTTACTAGCTGTGTGACCCTGGGCAAGTCACTTAACCCCATTGCCTAGCCAAAAAAAAATTTTTTTAAATTAAATTAAAAAAAAAGAAATTATCAAGGAAAACTGCCCTGATATTTTAGAACCAGAGGACAAAATAGAAATTGAAAGAATCCACCAATCACCTCCTGAAAGAGATCCCCAAAGAAAAACTCCTAGGAATGTTGTAGCCAAATTCCAGAATTCCCAGGTCAAGGAGAAAAAATTGCAAGCAGCCAGAAGGAAACAATTCAAGTACTGTGGAAACACAATCAGGATAACACAAGATTTAGCAGATTCTACATTAAGGGACCTCAGGGCATAGAGCATGATATTCTGGAGGGCAAGGGAGTTAGGACTACAACCTAGAATCACCTAACCAGCAAAACTGAGTATAATCCTTCAGAGTAAAAAATGATCATTCAATGAAATAGGGGACTTTCGAGCATTCCTGTGGAAAAGACCAGAGCTGAATAGAAAATTTGACTTTCAAATACAAGACTCAAGTGAAACATGGAAGAGGTAAACAGGAAAGAGAAATCATAAGAGACTTATTAAGTTTGAACTGTTTACATTCCTGCAGTGAAAGATGATATTTGTAACTCATGAGTCATTTGTCAGTATTAGGGTAGTGGGAGGGAAAAATTATATGTATGTATAGATAGATAGAGGGCACAGGGTGAGTTGAAGATGAAGGGGTGATATCTGGAAAATAAAAATAAGGGGTGAGAGAGGATTATACTGGGAGTAGGAGAAAGGGAGAGGTAGAATGGGGTAAATTATCTCACATGAAACAGACAAGAAAAGGCTTTTACGGTGGAGGGGAAATGGGGGAAGGTGAGAGGGAATGAGTGAATCTTATTCTCATAGGATTTGGCTTAAGGAGGGAATAACATACACAATGGGGTATGGAAATCTATCTTACCCTACAGGAAAATAAGGGGGGAAGAGGACAAGAGAGCAGGGGGTTGATAGAGGGGAGGGCAGATTGGGAGAGGGGATAATCAAAAGCAAACACTTCTGAGGAGGGATAGAGTCAAAAGAGGGAATAGAATAAATGGGGGTAAGATAGGATGAAGGGAAATATACTTAGTTTTTTACAACAGGACTACTATGGAAGTGTTTTGCATGACTACACATCTATAATCTGTACCGAGATGCTTGCCTTTTCAGTGAGGGTGGGTGGGGAGGGAGGAAGGGAGAAAATTTGTAACCCAAAGTTTTAAAAACACATGTTAAAAATAAAAAAATTAAAAATTAAAAAGAAGACAAATTCTGCCCCTGGCACCTAGTAGCTGTGTGACTTGGGACAAGTCACTTTACATCTACAAGACTCAATTTTTTCATCTGCAAAATGAGATTATCGCTGTTTGCATTACCTGACTCTCCAGACTGCTGCAATCCAATGAGAAAACAGTAAGTGTGAACTTTGAACACAAATATATTCAGAAGTTATGTACACATCACTCTCATGAGGAATGATTGAATTCTAGGATCCCTAGGGCCCTGTAGGTGGAGATCTGCCTTTTTCTCTTTCTTGCAACAATAGCTGAAAATAAAAATAATATACTTGAAAAAAATGAAATATATCAATATTTAAAAATTTTAAATAATGTTTCAAATGATGTTTTTTTATAAATTTATAACATTTATATTT
Organism: Vombatus ursinus; assembly: GCF_900497805.2. Lineage (NCBI taxonomy): Eukaryota > Metazoa > Chordata > Mammalia > Diprotodontia > Vombatidae > Vombatus > Vombatus ursinus. Next base: position 9,012,410 of record NW_020954585.1, read on the forward strand.
CTGAAGTTATTAAAGCTTAAAACTGCAGTAACACCCTATTAGTTATTACCATGTGTGGAATCCTTGGGCCAAGGAATATGGTATTTTGGAAAGGAAACTGGATTTGGAGTCAGAGGACAGTGTTTTAAATCCTGACCTTAGACAAGTTGCTTAAAGTTTTCTGGGCCTCAGTTTCCTCTTTTGTGAGATGAGAGCTTTTGATGAGAGGATGTTTAAAGCCCATTCCAACTCCAAATTCATGTGATACTTAGGTAGCCATAATATGCTTTCCTTCTGTAATTTCAAGGAAAGTCGAACCATTATCTTGTGTTTTGCTTTTCTTTTTTCCTAGGTTGTACCATATAATGGCGAATATACCCTGGATGCCTTTATTGAATTCGTGGAAGAAGAAATCAAGTCTCAAATGGAATCAGAGGAGGTAAAAGCTGTCTTAATTTATTCTCAGTTATTATGCCCAACTTAGGGACATCACGAACTAGTAATTAAAATACCAATTGCACTCTAGGATAGACCTGCAGCCAGTATCACAGTCTCTTCCTCCTTAGAATCAAGGACAGGCTTAGATGTATTGTCTATTTTAAGGCAGGGGAATGGACTAGATAAAGATGAGAGGTGATCTTATTCAGTTCAAGGATTGTAGGTTGCTACGCTTGTGTGTGTGTGTTGTATGTGTATATATGTATATATGTATATGTGGGTATATATGTATGCATATATAGCTTTATGTGTATATGTATATGTAAATATGTATTGTATATGTGTGCATATGTACACTATATGTACACACATATGCACATATACACATACATCTATATTTATTTTTTGGCCTGACCTGTTGAAAATTAAAAAAAAAACTTGCCCAGTGATAGTCCTGAATCCAAATCTCTGTCTTGAGGTCAGTAAGGACATAGGGAGCTCACTCATCCTCCTCTTACCAAGTCTTAAATCAAATGGGAGTAACTTTTAGTCAAGCTTCTGGAGAACACTGCTAATTCTTTCTTCTCCTGGGTATCTGGGAAGAAAGCTCTTGTAGTTGTCCTCCTATTGAAGTCAACTAAATGACCTTCAGAGTGATAGTATGGAGCAATGGACAGGGGGCTGATATTGGTGTCAGAGAGATCTGGGTTTGAATCCTGCAGCAGAGACTTATTAGCTAAGTGAGACTGAACAAGTCACTTACCTTCTTTAATCCTCAGTTTCCTCATCTCTAAAATGGAGATAATAATACCTGTAGTACTTATGTCACAGGGTTATTAGGAGGCCCAGATGACATAATGTATATAAACTGCTACATAAATATCTGCTACTATTATTTTTTCCTTGTTTTTATTTTATATTCAATGGAGTTTGGATAGGAATAGTCTTGGTGCAAGTCACCATGCTACTATTACTGTTCTTTGATATTTCAAATTTAGTATACTGTTGCTGAAGAAGTTCCCTGGCTGCTAGGTGGTGAAGTGGATAGAGTGCCAGTCAGGAGTCAGAAAGACTCATCTTTCTGAGTTCAAATTTAGCCTCAGACCCATACTAGTTATGTGATCCTGGGCAAGTCACTTAAGGTTTGCTTCAGTTTCCTCATCTGTAAAATGGGCTGGAGAAAGAAATGGCAAATCACTCCAGTGTCTTTGCCTAGAAAACCCCAAATGGGGTCACAAGGCATCAGTCACAACTAAAAAGTACTGAACTCAGGTAGTTAAAATATGTATGTTTTGAAACTGGATGAAGATGTTGAGGTTTGAATTCATCTTCTGTAGGCTTACATCCCACATTAGAGTAATGTCTTAAATAAGAAACAATTTTCCAGGTGGTCTTCAAAAACTCTAACATTCTTAATATATGTGGTTCTCTTTCTTATATTCATAGCATGTGAATAAGCCATAATTGGGAAACTGAGTCAAGGGGCTTGATATAATCTTTAAAAGCAGTATAAATGCCATGGTGCTTTTGGGAAGTTTACTCAATAATTAGTGATTAATCATAAGTTGCTCTTTATCCTCCTGAGACTTTTGGACACACTCATTTGGTTCCTCAGCCAAAATACTGTTTTCTTTTAAGTGTACATAGATTTTTTTGGGTGATGAAAGCTATGAATATTTCATATAAAATACAGAAACACAAAGTTGTTTTATATCTGGAGTCATCTACTGGAAGGAAGGAAATAAGTATTTTTTAAGCACCTTCTATTTATTAAGGATTTTACAAATATTATCTCATTTAATCTTAACAGCAACCATAGGAGATAGGTGTTATAATCATCCCCATTTTACAGTTGTGGTTAAGTGATTTGCAGGTCACACAGTAAGTGTCTGAAGCCAGACCTGAACTTAGGTTTTCTGATTCCAGGTCCAGCAGTCTATCCACTGTGTCAGCTAGCTGTCTTTTGGATTTAGATGTGTAATGGCTTCTCTTAAGAAAGAGTGGAATCAGACTTGCATCTGAGAAAAAGTCGGTAGAATGCTTTGCTTGTAATTCTTGCTCTGCTTTGGAACATTTGAAGCAATAATTATTGATCTTATCCAGTCCCAGTACTGTCCAGTTTTGCAAAGAAGCTAGAATTTCAGTCACCTCTCTTGACCTGAGTTATATTAATGGCACTCAAACTTTTGCATTTGCCCAACTCATATTTTGGTTGTGTTGGACTTCTGACAACCATATAGGTGACTTGAAGTTTTTCCTCTTCAGGGGTTCTGTATCTTCTTTGATATAATTGTTCTCAAGCTTCTGTAATATGGGTTTAAATTAAAGAGAATTTTTTTTGCTACTTTGACTCCTTATAGCACCTTAACCTTTTGACTTGATTTCAATTGCTGATTAAGGGAATCTAAAATTTCTAATATTCTTTTGATTTATTGATTCTATTCTGCAATTTTCTTTTTTGTTACCTCTAACTGGGCAAAATGGCATTCAAGTTTTGTAACATACATATATATAAGCTAGATATTAATATAATCTTCTTATGACTTTTTGCAGGGCTCTAATAGTTTCTAAAATCACTTCTGCCATGGGTGTGTTTTAATTGGTCAGTCAGTGAGGCAGGCAACAAGCATTTGCTGTATTAGGCATCAAATATTGGCCTGGAGCTGTGTTAGGCTCTGGCCTAACATTGACGTGTAGACAACACACATACACATAAACAAAAATTAAATAGTTCCTACCTTAAGAGAGTTTACATTCTATCAGGGAAAAATAAATTAATGCAAAGCAAATTTCTTGGGGAAAGATATGAGCATCTGGAGTGATCAGGAAAAGCTTCATGTATCCTTAGCTCATCTGTCTAGTCCAGAGCTGAACATATACAAACAAATAAATAACTGCAGGAAGCTGGTAGAAGGAGCACTAGGGGAACCACCGTAAGCTCAGAATAACATGGAAGCTAGCAGGAGCAGAGAAGAGGAATCATCCCAGGGAAGTGGCATGGGAGCAGATAAACACAAAAACTGGCTAAGCTTTGAAAGGATGAGCATAAAGAAGGGATTAGAAAGTGTACAAACTAATAAGCAGGGTCTGGGCTTGGTGAGGAAGGGAGAAACAATGGAATAGAAACAGTTCATTTCAATTGCAGATTATTAGTATCGATCATAAGCCTTCTCTTTATCCTTTTTTTTTTCTAAAAAGGGAGCAGGAAGAAAAGAAAAAAAGCATAAGATGAAGGGAAATGTACAAGGAGCAATCATTATAGTGAACGTAAATAGTACGGATTCACTCAAAATAGAAAAGAGTAGTGAAATAAAATTAGAAGAATTCAACAATATGTTGTTTATAAAAATACACTTGAAACCTAATGATTCACAAGGAGTTAAAATGAGGGATTGAAACAATTTTTAATACTTCAGGTGTATTGAAGCTTAAAGACACAGATAATGAAATAATATCAGTACTTAGTATATATGCACCAAATGGCATAGCACCCAAGTACTTGAAAAAACGTTAACTGAATTATGGGAGAAATAGACAACAAAACTTTAATAATTGGATAGTTCAATACACATCTTTCAGAACAAGTTTAACAAAATGATAAATAAGAAAGAAGTTAATGACTTATGTAGAATTTTAAAAAAATAGATGTGATAGATTTCTGGGGATCATTCAATAGGAATATAGATATAGGTATAGATATAGATATAGATATAGATATAGATCTCAGTTGTATATGGCAACTTGAATGAAACTGACCATTTGCTAGGACATAAAAACCTCATAAACAAATGTAGAAAAGCAGAAATATTAGAATTTATTTTACTGACCATAACTTAATACAATTGTAACCAATAAAGGGTGTTTTAAAAAAAGATTCAGAGACAAAGGGAGACTAAATAATTTAACCCTAGAGAATTGGTGGGTGAAAGAACAAATAATAGAAAGAATAGATAACATTATTAAAGAAAATGACAAGAAACATGATGTCAAAGTTTTAGGGATACAATCAAAGCAATTTTAGGGGAAATGTATATCTTTAAACACTTTCAGCAAAAGAAAGAAAAATTCAAAGAATTGGGACGACTAAAAAAAATAGAAAAGTTACAAATAAAAAACTCCACCAAATACAAAAATAGAAATTTTGAAAATAAAAAATAAGTAAATAAAAGTGTTAACAAACATAAAGTACAATGATGGGTAAATAAACCTAGGAGGTATTTTTTTTAAGTAGATAAGTTCTTAGGTAATCTGATAACAGAAAGAGAAAATCAAATTTTTAAATCAAGAAGGAAAAAAAAAGAGAATTCATAGATGAAAGTGAAATAAAGGACATTATTAAGAACTATTTCACCTACTTGTATGCCAACAAAACTAATAACAAATGAAACAAAGTAATATTTATAAAAATATGAAGTACCCAGATTCACAGTATAATACTGGTCTCCAAGAAAGAAATTAAAGAAGACTCCCCCCCCAAAAAAAACCTCCCAAAGGGTCAGAGAGAGCAACCTAGGACCACCTGAATTCACCTCCAAGTGAATTCTGTCAAATATTAAAAGAACACTTAATCATAATATTACATAAATTCTTTGCAAAAATAGAGAAAGTTATCTTACTAAGTTCTTTCTGTGAGACAAACATGCTTCTGAGCTAAATCAGGGATAGATAAAGCAGAAAAAGAAAAGTATAGACCAAAACCTTGAATAATTATAAATGCAAATATATTGAATAAAATATCAGCAAAATGGTTATATTATGTTAACAAAATTATATACTAAGACAATGTTGGATTTATACCAGGAATAAAGGGTTGATTCAATATTTGACTGTGTTTTGAAGGAGTTATTACATTATTATCTTCATCTTCATCATCATCATCATCATCATCATCACTATCACCATCACCATCACCTTTTCTGCCACAGCAAGTTATATTATTGCAACTGGTATGGCCACAGAGATAGACTGTTCTGAGTGGCAGACCTGGAACAGTGGAGGGGAATAGAGGGTGTTGAAGGTCAAGAGACGAAGTAGATAGAAGGCAAACAATTTTCTTTCCACTAGGAAATCATATGAGACATCTTTGCTCTGATAGAATTTTTAAAAAGGCCATAGGACCCTCAGTTAGCCCTTTATACACTGAAGACCTTAATAGTCCCATCAAGCTTACCTCTGCCTTCTCCCTAGTTGGTTAACATTCAGGGTAGTTCTAATTGATTGATTTAGTTGATGGGATGAAGATCAGGAAAGAGAGAACTTTACTTCTTTAAAATTCATAGAAATATAGACTTAGAGCTGGAAGGGACCTAAGAGGTTATCTAGCTCAACCTCATCATTTTACAGATGAGGAAATTGAGGACCAGATAGAGGGAATGATTTTCCCACAGTCATACAAAGTAGTAAGGAAAAGAGGCAACATTTGAACACAGATCCTCTGACTCCAAATGTAGTGAGCTTTCTGTCATCTCTCTGTGCATATATCATCTTCCCATATGTGCTTTTTCAAACCCTTTCCTCTGCTTGATAGGGAGTTATATAAGATGCAGTTGCTGCTATCCCTACTGTTTGAGTTAGGACAACAGGAAACCTCACTACATAAAAAGATTTAAGCACTAGCCTCCTATCTCTTTAAGAGGTCCTTATCCTGGACCAGCTTCCCTCTCAACACTCCTGGGAGCTCTGATTTGACTCTCTGGGAGATGGGCTGCCCCTTCTCTTGGTTCAGCTATATCTGTGGTTAGACTGCCCTCTGGACCAGCTATAAACCAATTCCTAATGTCCTTTTCATTGCTTTCCCCCCATATCCCACCAAATATTTTAGGTGCAAGTGAGCTTCCTAGTTTTGACTCTGAGGGCAGATCCCCAAGAATGGAGTCTTCATGTTACATCTTTATAAAGATACAATTAGATAGTCATGTAATTTGGACATATTTGTAAGACTGAACCCATGAAAGTCTTTGAAATTCGTTTTGATTGTCCTCTCACCTCATTTACTAAGCTTTCTTCCTATTCCCCGGCCTTGCCCCCTAGTATCCTTAATGCCTCATTGTAGTACCCCATTCAGGTTTGTCCACATGCAAGCCCCAAAATTATTCCACTAAACTTGGAGGCAAAAGACCTGGGTTTAAGTCCTGACACTGTGCCATTTACTATCTGTGGACCTTGGATATGTCATCTCTTTATTAGTTTTCTTATTTGTCAAGTGAGGACAAAAATCCTACTATATACACCTATCACAGAGCTATTGTGAAGATCAGATGAAATAGTGTATGTAAAAGGCTTCATAAAAAGAATGATTCTTATAAACATGAGTTGGAGGAGGAGGAAGAGGAAGAGAAAGAAGAAGAGGAGGAGAAATAACTTTAATTCCTTCAGTGTCTTGCACTAATTCTTCCAGAGGAAACTGATCAAATTCACAATAAGTTGTTTATAGATGATAATAGCTTCATTTGTTATCATTTCTGGCTACATTTTCATTTTAAAAAGGTCTCCTAGAACCAGCAACTCCTTAATGCCAAAGAATAAAAACCCAAATGGTGTAATTTCAGCAAGATGGCAGATAGAGGAGAGATATCTGGGAACAGGAGATTTTTAAGGTCTCAATTCATACCATATTGATACATGTCTTGTATGAGTGTGTGCATGTGCATGGACATGTACAGAAATGGATTATTGAATTGTACACTAATTTTAATGTGATTAGGTGAGGGAGACCATCTTATTATTTTTGTAACCACCACCTTATTTGGGTGTGCCTAGATAAGGTTATTATATCCAATGTGTTTTTTAACTTTTGTTGCTGTGCTAATCAAGGGACTTTAGCAATAGGACAAAACATATGCAATAAAAATAACCTCTTTCTCTCTCTCTCTCTCTCTCTCTCTCTCTCCCTCCCTCCCTTCTCCCCCTCTCCTCTATCTCTTCCTTCCTCCTCTCCCTCCCTTCCTTCCTTCTTTCCTTTCTCCCTTCCTCCCTTTCATCTTTCCTCCCTCCCTCTTTTCCTTCCTTCCTTCCTTCCTTCCTTCCTTCCTTCCTTCCTTCCTTC
>NW_020954585.1:9019881-9093821 GCF_900497805.2 Vombatus ursinus
TTCCTTCCTTCCTTCCTTCCTTCCTTCCTTCCTTCCTTCCTTCCTTCCTTCCTTCCTTCCTTCCTTCCTTCCTTCCTTCTTTCCTTCTTTCTTCTGCTTTCACACCCATAATCTCTTGCCTTTGATTTAGTGGTCATTTGAGGAAGAAGAGTCTGATGAACAAGAGGACCTTTCTGTTCAAGATTGGGGAAAAATCAAGGAAGAACTGTGACCCCTTAAGGGCCAGGAAGAAAGATGTGAATTGTTTACAAGTCATAGGACACATAGGACTACTTCATTCTGAGTGAAAATATTCTAAAAGAAAATAATAAAGATTCAGAATAAAAAATCCCTGGTTGACCTTGTCTCCTTTAGAGTCTGTCATTCCAACCTGGAAATCATTCTCTGGTTTATACCAACTTCTGGTTTTAAATTCAGGCCCATTTTCCTTGCAGAGACACTGTAGTAGAGAGTTGTCACAACACCAGGGTCACAGCCTCTAAGGCCAAGGTAACCAAGCAGTTGAAAGGAACTTACCTGCTGAAATGGTTTCACAAATTGGTAAAAACTTGGATGATGATCTCTGGTGAGAATGACTCACCCATGGCCCTGTTGGAATCATGGAGACTTCATGGCTAAAAGTTGGAACATTTGGTCACCAACCTAGCCTTTTTTTTTTTAAAGTGTTAATTATAGTTTTTGTTTTTTACACCATTGTTATACCATGTCCATCCATACACCAGTGAATCTTCCCTTAGAATACTGAAAAACACTTTAGCAAAATTAATTTCCAATTGATTAGAGAAATGCAAATCAAAACAACTCAGAGGTACCACACATCTATCAGATTGGTTAACATGACAAAACAGGAAAATGATAAATGTTGGAGAAGATGTGGGAAAATCAGAACACTAATGCTTTGTTGGTGGAGTTCTGAACTGATCCAACCATTCTGGAGAGCAATTTGGAACTATGCCCAAAGGGCTATAAAAATGTGCATATCTTTTGACCCAGCAATACTACTTCTAGGTCTATATCTCAAAGAGATCGTACAAATGGGAAAAGGACCCCCATGTACAAAAATATTTATAGCAGCTCTTTTAGTGGTGGAAAGAATTGGAAACTGAGGGGATGCCCATCATGTGGGGAATGGCTGAACAAGTTGTGGTATATGAATATAATGGAATACTATTGTGTTATAAGAAATGATGAACAGGAGGACTTCAGAAAACCTTGAAAAGACTTATATGAACTGATGCTGACTGAAGTGAGAATAACCAGGAGAACATTGTACACAGCAATAGCCACATTGTATGATGACTAACTTTGACAGACTTACCTCTTCTTAGCAACGCGAGGATCTAAGACAACTTCAAAAGACTCATGTTGGAAAATGCAGTTCATATCCAGAAAAAGAACCATGCAGATCAAAGCATATTGTTATTTCTCATTTTGTTTTGTTTCTTCTTTCTTGTGGTTTCTCCCATTGGTTCTAATTCTTCTTTACAACATTACTAATGTGAAAATAGGTTTAATATGAATGTATATGTTGAGCCTATATCAAATTACACACCATTTTGGGGTGGAGGGAGGGGAGAGATAGGGAGAAAATTTGGGACTCTGGGGCAGCTAGGTGGTGCGGTGGATAGACCTCTGGCCTTGGAGTCAGGAGGACCTGAGTTCAAATCTGGCCTAAGATACTTGGCACTTACCAGCTGTGTGACCCTGGGTAAATCACTTAATCCCAATTGCCTCATCAAAAAGCAAAAAAAAAAAATTTGTAACTCCAAATCTTATGGAAGTGAATGTTGGAAACTAAAAATAAATAAATAAATTTATTTAAAAATTGATTTACGAAACAACCTCATCTAATGGTACATGCAACTTTCTGCACCTATGGTCTCCCATCTTGCTATCAAGAAGCAATCAGAGAGGGAAGAAGAAGAGAAGAGAAAAAGAATTTATTAAGTCCTACTATTAATGTGTCAGGCATTGTGCTTTACAAATATCTCATTTAAAGGGACAAAGATTGGTCATTACAATTAACCTGATTTTGGCTGTCTTTCCATGTTCTTTTTGTTTACATCATTATAGTAATTGTATTCATACCAGTCTTTTCATGGTTTTAAAAAAATTCTTTTTACTTTTTTCCTTTAAGATATCCTATATTCACGTATCAAAATTTCTTCAAACAATTCTCATGTATCTGATCACTTTCTACTACAGGAAGTGCTGCTATTAATATTGTAGTGTATGTGGGATCCTCCTTTCTTTGGCCTCTTTGGAGCATATGTCCAATAATGTCTGATGAAGACTTAAATGGCACCCTAAATGGGCTTGCAAAGGAAGCAGACACTTTTCATGACAAGGCATGGAGTTCTTTCTTTTTGCCCAAAGGCAATGAAACTGAAATTTTTTATTCTCTATATTACTCTGCTCTTAAACTCCCAAGGTAAGTATCTCTTTTTTTATTTTTTATTAATTTATTTTGATTTATCAACAATTACTTCCACAAACTTTTGAGTTTAAAATTTTTCCTCCTCTCCCTCTCTCTCTCCCTCCACAAGATGGCATGCAATCTGATATAGGCTTTACATATACATTCCTATTAAACATATTTTCACATTAATCAGGTTATAAGGAAGAATTAGAACCAATAAGAGAAACCACAAGAAAGAGAAAACAAAACAAAACAGAAAAAAAAAATAGCAAATAGTATGCTTCCAGCTGCATTCAAACTCCATAGTTCTTTCTCTGGATGTGGATAGCATTTTCCATCATGAGTCTTTTGGAGATGTCTTAGATCCTTGCATTGCTGAGGAAGGCAAAGTCTATCAAAGTTAGTAACTGCACAACGTGGCTGTTACTATGTACAACATTCTCCTGGTTCAGCTCGCTTCAGTCAGCATCAGTCCATACAAGTCTTTCCAGGTTTTTCTGAAGACTGCCTGCTCATCATTTCTTATACCACAATAGTATTCCATCACATTCATATACCACAACTTGTTCAGCCATTCCCCAATGGATGGGCATCCCCTCAATTTCCAATTCTTTGCCACCACAAAAAGAGTTGCTATAAATATTTTTGCTTTTCTCATTTGTATGATCTTTTCGGGATTCAGCCTTAGAAGTGCTATTGCTGGGTCAAAGGGTATGCACATTTTTGTAGCCCTTTGGGCATAGTTCTAAATTGCTCTCCAAAATGGTTAGATCATTTCACAACTCCACCAGCAATGCATTAGTGTTCCTATTTTCCCACATCTTCTCCAACATTTATCATTTTCCTGTTTTGTCATGTTGGCCAATTGATAGGTACAATGTGGTACCTCTGAGTTGTTTTGATCTGCATTTCTCTAATCAATAGTGACTTAGAGCATTTTTTCATGTGACTATAGATGGTTTTAATTTCTTCATCTGAGAACTGCCTGTTCATATCTTTGGGCCATTTGTCAATTGTGGGATGACTTGTATTCTTATAAATTTGACTTAGTTCTCTATATATTTTAGAAATGAGGCCCTTATTAGAAACACGGGTTGTAAAAATTCTTTCCCAGTTTTCTACTTCTCTCTTAATCTTGGTTGCATTGGCTTTGTTTGTGCAAAAGCTTTTCAATTTAATATAATAAAAATTATCCATTTTGCATTTCATAATGTTTCCTATCTCCTGTTTGGTCATAAATTCTTCTCTATAAATCTGACAGGTAAACTATTCCTTGCTCTCCCAGTTTGCTTATAGTATCAGCCTTTACATCTAAATCATGAACCCATTTTGACTTTATTTTGGCATATGGTGTGAGATTTTGTTCTATGCCTAGTTTCTGCCATACTCTTTTGTAGTTTTCCCAGCAGTTTTTGTCAAATAGTGAGTTCTTATCCCAGAAGCTGGAAAGGTTTATCAACTAGTAAATTAGTATAGTCATTGACTACTGTGTCTTGCATATCTAACCTATTCCACTGATGCATTACTCTATTTCTTAGCCAGTACCAAGTAGTTTTGATGATTTCTACTTTATAATATAGTTTAAGATCTGGGATGGCTAGGCCATCTTCCCCTGCATTTCTTTTCGTTAGTTCCCTTGATATTCTGGGCCTTTTCTTATTCTAAATGAATCTTGTTATTTTTTCTAACTCTACAAAATAATTTTTGGTAGTTTGGTTGGTATGGCACTGAATAAGTAAATTAGCTTAGGCAGAATTGTCATTTTTATTATATTAGGTCAGCCTACCCATGAGCAACTGATGTTTTTTCAATTATTTACTCTGACTTTATTTGTGTGAATAGTGTTTTGTAATTGTGTTCATAGAGTTCCTGGGTTTGTTTTGGTAGGTAGACTCCCAAATATTTTATAATGTCTACAGTAACTTTAAATGGAATTTCTCTTTCTATCTCTTGCTGTTGGGTTTTGTTGGTAATATATAGAAATGCCAATGATTTGTATGGGTTTGTTTTGTAGCCTGCAATTTTGCTAAAGTTGTTTATTATTTCAAGTAGTTTTTTACTTGATTCTCTAGGACTCTCTAAGTATATCATCATATCATTTGCAAAGAATGATAGCTTTGTTTCTTCTTTGCCTATTCTAATACCTTCAATTTCTTTTTTTTCTCTTATTTCTAAAGCTAATGTTTCCAGTACTATATTGTACTGTGGTGATAATAGACATCCTTGTTTCACCCCCGATCTTATTGGAAATGGTTCTAGCTCATCCCCATTACATATAATGCTTGTCAAAGTTTTTAGGTAGATGCTACTTCTTATTTTAAGGAAGACTGTATTTATTCCTATGATCTCTAGTGTTTGTAATAGGAATGGGTGTTGTATTTTGTCAAAAGCTTTTTCTGCATCTATTGAGATATCACATGGTTTCTGTTAATTTTGTTGTTGATATGATTAATTATACTGATAGTTTTCCTAATATTGAACTAGCCCTGCATTCCTGGTATAAATCCTACTTGGTCATAATGTATTGTTCTTGTGATAAATTGCTGTAATCTATTTGCTAATATTTTATCTAACATTGTTGCATCTATACTCATTAGGGAAATTGGTCTATAATTTTCTTTATCTGTTTTGACTCTTCCTGGTTTAGGTATCAGCACCATAGTTGTATCAAAAAGAATTCGGTAAGACTCCTTCTTCTCCTATTTTCCCAAATAGTCTATATAGTATTGGAATTAATCATTCTTTAACTGTTTGATAGAATTCACTTGTAAATCCATCTGGCCCTAGAGCTTTTTTCCTAGGGAGTTCATCAATGGCTTGTTCAATTTCTTTTTCTGAGATGGAGTTATTTAAGTAGTTTACTTCCTCTTCTGTTAATCTGGGCAATTTATATATTTTTATGGTAATTTTTATTTATTTATTTTTTTGTTTTCAACATTTACTTCCACAAGATTTTGAGTTCCAAATTTTTACCCCATCTCGCCCCTCCCCCCACCCCAAGATGGCATGCATTCTAAATACCCCTTCCCTTAGTCTGCCTTCCCTTCTATCTCTCCACCCCCTTCTCTTATCCCCTTCCCCCTCAATTTTCCTGGAGGGCTGGATGGATTTCTGTACCCCATTTCTTGTATTTCTTATTTCCCGGTTGCATGTGAAAACATTTTTTTAAACATGTGTTTTTAAAACTTTGGGTTCCAAATTTTCTCCCTTCCTCCCTCCCCACCCACCCTCATTGATAAGGTAAGCAACTAAATATAGGTTATATATGTGCTGTTATGCAAAACACTTCTGTAGTAGACATGCTGTGAAAAACTAACTCTATTTCCCTGAATCCTATCCCTCCCACCCATTTATTCTATTCTTTCTTTTGACCTTGACCCTCCTCAGAAGTATTTGCTTCTGATTACTCCCTTTTCCAACTTGCGCTCCTCTCTATCATTCCCCTACTCTCTTGTCTCCTTCCCCCCCTATTTTCCTGTAGGGTAAGACAGATTTCCACACCCAATTGAGTCTGTATGTTATTCCCTCCTTAAATCAAATCCTATGAGAATAAGATTCACTCATTCCCTCTCACCTTCCCCCATTTCCCCTCCACTATAAGAGCTTTTTCTTTTCTGTTTTTTTTTGTGGGATAATTTACCCTGTTCTACCTCTCCCTTTCTCCTTCTCCTCACATATTCCTCTCTCACCCCTTAATTTTATTTTCCAGATATGACCCCTTCATTTTCAACTCACCCTGTGCCCTCTACCTATCCATCTATATCTATATATACATACATATAATTTTTCCCCTCCAACTACCCTAATACTGACAAAGGTCTCATGAGTTACAAATATCATCTTTCCATGTAGGAATGTAAACAGTTCAACCTTAATAAGTCTCTTATGATTTTCTCTTTCCTGTTTACCTCTTCATGTTCCACTTGAGTCTTGTATTTAAAAATCAAATTTTCTATTCAACTCTGGTCTTTTCATCAAGAATGCTTGAAAGTCCTCTATTTCACTGAATGACCATCTTTTCCCTGCAGGATTGTACTCAGTTTTGCTGGGTAGGTGATTCTTGGTTGTGATCCTATCTCCTTTTCCCTCCAGAATATTATATTCCAAGCCCTCTGGTCCCTTAATGTAGAAGCTGCTAAATCTTGTGTTATCCTGATTGTGTTTCCACAATACTTGAATTGTTTCTTTCTGACTGCTTGTAATATTTTCTCCTTGTCCCGAGAACTCTGGAATTTGGCTACAATATTCCCAGGAGTTTTTCTTTGGGGATCTCTTTCAGGAGGAGATTGGTGGATTCTTTCAATTTCTATTTTGCCCTCTGGTTCTAAACTATCAGGGCAGTTTTCCTTGATCATTTCTTGAAAGATGATGTCTAGGATCTTTTTTTGATCATGGCTTTCAGATAGTCCAATAATTTTTAAATTCTCTCTCCTGGATCTATTTTCCAGGTCAGTTGTTTTTCCAATGAGATATTTCACATTGTTTTCTAATTTTTCATTCTTTTGGATTTGTTTCACAGTGTCTTGATTTCTCATAAAGTCACTAGCTTCCAATTGCTCTATTCTAATTTTTTCTTTAGTAATCTTTTGGACTTCCTTTTCCATTTGGCCAATTTTGCTTTTTAGGGCATTCTTCTCCTCATTGGCTTTTTGGACCTCTTTTGCCATTTGGGTTAGGCTATTTTTTAAGTTGCTATTTTCTTCAGTATTTTTTTGGGTCTCCTTTAGCAAGCTGTTGACTTGTTTTTCATGATTTTCTTGCATCACTCTCAGTTTTTCCTCTACTTCTCTTACTTGCTTCTCAAAATCCCTTTTGAGCTCTTCCAAGGCCTGGGATTGATTCATATTTTTCTTGGAGGCTTTGGATGTAGAAGCGTTGGCTTTGTTGTCTTCTTCTGGTTGTATGTTTTGATCTTCTTTGTCACCAAAGTGAGATAATATAGTCTGACTCTTTTTGCACTGCTTACTCACGATCCCGGCCAATTACTTGAGTTTTAAACTCTTTGTTAAGGTAAAAGTCTGCTTCCAGTGTAAAGAGTGTACTGTCCCAAGCTTCAGGCATTTGTACAGCTGTTTTCAGAGGTACTTCTAGGGACCTGTAAATTTTCAGTTCTTCAAAGGTAGTATGATAAGGGGCGAGATGTTTCCTTACCACCACCACAACAAGCTCCACCACTCCAGCATTCCTCCTTGCCCCAGGATTGCCCCTCAGAACTGCGACCCAGATCACGGCACCGGTAAAGCAAGAGATCCCTGCCTCAGCACTGCAAAGAGACCCCTGCAATCCCTTTCTGATCAGCCACTCTATTCCCCCTCAGTCTGTGGGCCAGAAGCTCAGGAAACAGCCGCGGCCCCTGGCTGCGCTCGAGACTTGCAGCTGAGACCTAGCTCCTCTCTCACCACAGTCACAGACTTTTCCCACTGATCTTCTAAGTTGTCTTTGGCATTCAGGGGTTGAGAAGTCTGGAAATCACCACAGCTGCCCGTGATTCAGTCCTCTGAGGCCTGCTCCAGGTTCGCTGTGGCCTGCGCGCCCACACCAAACTGCACTCCTCTCCCCACCCGGTGTGATAGACCTTTCTGATCAACCATCCAGGTTGGCTTGGGCTGGAAATTTGTTTCACTCTGTCTTTTTGTGGGTTCTGCTGCTTTAGAATTTGTTTAGAGCCATTTTTTTAGGTATTTGGAGGGCTTTGGGAGAGAGGTGAAGACAGTCACTGCTTTCCTGCCGCCATCTTGGCTCCACCCCCAGCAATTTATATTTTTGTAGATATTTAAGTATCTTCTTTTTGAGGGAGATGTTTACCATACAAAGGCAGTGAAGTATTGCTACCAATGTTAGCCAAGTAAGGTGATAATCAACTTGTATCACTTTTAAATCCAATTTG
Organism: Vombatus ursinus; assembly: GCF_900497805.2. Lineage (NCBI taxonomy): Eukaryota > Metazoa > Chordata > Mammalia > Diprotodontia > Vombatidae > Vombatus > Vombatus ursinus. Next base: position 9,028,188 of record NW_020954585.1, read on the forward strand.
GGCTAGGTTTCTCTAAAACAGTCATTGTTAGATTATATATAAGATAATAATAATGATGATATAACTCACATCTATTTAGTGCTTTAAGGTTTGCAAAGCACTTTACAAGTATCTCATTTTATCCTCATAATAGATGCTGTAATTATCCCCGTTTTACAGAAATGAGGGGAAAAAAAGGGAGGTTAAATGACTTAATTAATAACTTCCTGATTCCAGGCACAGCAATCTATCACTGTACTACCGAGCTGCCCGAAGATGACCCTAGGGTTAAGGAAATGAAGGGAACATAGATAGTGATTCCTACACCTCTTATTCCTAGGATCATAGATCTATGTGAATGGGACCTCATTGACCATCAAGTCCAACATCCTCATTTTACAGATGAAAAAACTGGGAATCCAGGAGTGCCCAAGGTCACACAGGTAATAAATGTCAGAGGTGAGATTTGAACCCAGGCTCTCTGTCTCTGGAGCAGCACTCTTTCCATTGTATCCCATGTTATTTGATCACTTATCCTCTGAAAAGTAGAGGATTTTACAATGAGTAATTTTGCTAATTCATTAGAGATTTGAGACATCAGATTTTTATTAGAAATATTTATGGCAAATATTTATTGCAAATTATTTTTCTACAATCAAATTCATCTGATCCAGGTTCAAATCCTACCTCTGACATCTACTGACCTTTGTGACTCTAGACAAGTCATTTAGCCTCTCTGGAAAGTCTCACTTTCTCCTCTGTAAAAGTGGAAGGTTGGACCTGAATGCCTTCTAGCCCACAATCTATGATTATATGATCTTCACTGAAGCAGTTGCTTCTGCCTCTTCTGCTTTCCTGACAACTTTGGCTTAGCTGACTGATTGTCTTGAGCCTATGCTGCCAAATCTGTCTTTGCTACATGGTTTTCACAAGAAAAAAGTTTTTATTACTGCCCCTGGTAGTGCAGTGGATAGAACACCTGACTTCTAGTCAGAAAGGCCTTAGTTCAAATCCTACCTCAGACTTACTAGCTGTGTGATCCCCGGGCAAATTAATCTCATGTCTGCCTTGGTTTCCTCATCTATAAAATAGGATCAGACTTAAAGATCTCAAAGTTCCTTCTAGCTCTAACTCTATGCTCTCATGATTCTATGACCTTGGAGCTGAAAATGAAGGAAAATCTTTCTCCAAGCATTGCAAAATCCAACATTTTTCAAAATTTTTGAGATAGTTTTTGAAGGTATAGAACATCTCTTTCTGAAGCCCCAGTCTCTACATGGAGGTTATTCTTATACTGGAGCCTCCTGGTTAATCTCATTCATCACAAGATACCCTTTACATTGACTCCCATTAGCTGACTACTTCTTGGCCAGGATTACTTCATGACAAGAAGTCTAAAGACATCAGAAGTCACTGAGAGTCACTGAGTCACTGATGGAAGACTGAACCTCTCAATGAGTGGCAGAACTTTTCTTACCCACATGGAACCTGTGACCATGTGTGAGTGTTCCTGGCACCTTAGATGCTATGGTGTGGAACTAATAGGGGGTGGAACTCATCTCAGGGGGCAATGTGATAAGGAGAATGAGCATTCTGGGAAAAGTCAGCCCCAGCTGCCAGCTACAAGTCACCATGGGCAAGTCACTATGCCCTAGCTCCCAGGAGTCATTAGCTGGGTCTGGGTACACCACATCTTATAGAAGCATAGAAAAAGCCTTTGGCTCTGGAACTTGCTCAGTTTAGACAGAATACCAGGTACCGGAGTGGTTGGTATTCAAGGCACGTTCAAAGCTCACCTGCTCATGCCTCAGGGCTGCATGAAGGGTTAGGGTATTGTGCCCTTGTTGGTAACTGAGAGAAGATGGCCAGCACCCTGTGCACTGCCTCCTTGGTTAATCTCTAACAGCATTCACTTGCTGCTCAAAGTTACAAAGTCAAGGTTTTTTTATTTCCAGACAAGGGCATAACACCCTACATGTTAATTTACTGTAGGTCACAGCAAATGAGGAAAGTCAGCCTGGTGAGAAAAGGAAAACAAAATGTGAAATGCCCCCAATTAGAACAAACCCAAACCCCAAGGAACAAACTAAAAGGAGGTGTGGCTTCCTGCACTATTGGTGTTATATATAGATATTTGTATAGGGAAAATGTTTGGGAGCTGAGTCACTCTTCAGTTTGATTTCAGGTAAGATGAATTTCAGTCAAGACTCTGGACAGCATCTTCCTTATCTCCATTCACCCAGAGCCTCTCTCTGGTATCAGTGGGTTCCTCAATGGGCCTTGGTCTGTTGCTCATGGTTCCCATTCTAAATTGTTTGCTCCAAAGATTTGTAACTACAAAAATGGGTGTGTTAGGGGATGTGGGGATGGGAGTGGGGAGGGGGAGAGGAATGATCTCACTTTGCCAGAGTAGGGAAACAAAGTTGTTCCTGTGGAAAGCCAGGTGTTTTTCCATGATAAGGACCTGAACAATGAGCATGATGTTTCAAAGAATTAGTCAGACCTGCATTCTCCAAAGACCTTCTGCTTCCTCATTTTAAAGGGGGATGATTGTATAGACTTTGGGGTCAGAGGGTGAGTTTGGAGGTTTTAGTAGAGATAAAATTAATCACAATGACCAAATTCCTTCCCTTGTGCAGGTTGAAGGGTCACAGAAATCAAGCCTGAAAGAAATCTCAAAGGGGCAACTATTCTAGCCCCTTGTCTCCAAGCAGGACAACAGTGGCAGAAAAGTTGGTGTAAAGGATGACACAGCTTTTCTGTTTGATCCTGCTGCTGGTGGCTTTTCAACACTGGAGCCCAGTAACTGCTGATGGTTTGGCAGAGAGTAAGTAAGGGTCTTGGACAACTCCATCTGTCTTTGCCCACTTCCTCTAGCCACCTATCCAGGTGCTGCCTCTGAATAGTCTGGTTCTAAATAATAATAATAACAATAATAGTGGCTAGCTTTTCAATAGCACCTACTTTGTGCAAAGTACACTGTGCAAAGCACTTTAAAATGTTATTTCATTTGATTCTCATTACAATCCTGTAAAGAAAATGCTATTTTTATCTCCATTCTACAGATAAGGAAACTGAGACTGAGAAAAGTTAAGGGACTTGCCCCAGGTTACATATCTAGTTAGTGTCTGAGGCCACATCTTCTCCAGGTAGAAATTCTCCAGGAAGCTAGGTGGTGCTGTAGAGAGAAGGCTGGACTTGAAGTCAGGAAGATGGTGAGTTCAAATTCTGCTTCAGATACTGAGCTGTGTGACCTTGAGCAAATTGCTTGACTTTTCTCAGCCTCAGTTTCCTCATCTGTAGAATGGAGATAGTAATAGCACTTACCTCACAGAATTGTTGTGAGATTCAAATGACATAACATAAAGTGCTTTGCAAACCTTAAAATACTATATAAATGTTAGCTATGATTGGTATTGTTTATTTCCACTGGGGCAAAATGAGTGAGTGCTTGAGGCCAGCCAGAATTCACAGATTCTTTATTTTAAACTAGACACTTGCAATCAAAGAATCATTTTTGTTGAGAGAAGTCTTGAGATCCTCTAGTCCCTACTCAGATTTTTGCAGAAGAGGCAAGAGATAGAGTTCATTGAAATAACTCATCCATCTAGTTAATGGCAGAGCCAGGCCTACACCCCAAGTTTTTCTGCTCAGGATTCAGAGCTCCTTTCACTAGACTCTACTTCCTTGATCTAATGGGGCAAAGGGGTTTTTTCTTCTTGGGGGAAGTGTGTGTGTAGGAGACTTCCTAGAACCCTCTCAAGTCACAGCATGCAAGCTATTTATTTATTGCTTATTCCATCAGTGTGTGACATATGTCTGTTTGCCCTGCTGGTCCCTAGACAAAGTGTATTTGCTTTCACTTCCTTCTGGTTGATGATGTAGGGAACACTGTTCTTGGCTGGTCATGAAATGTTGTAGTGTTTGGAATTCCATGATCTATGTTGGAAACAACCTTGGGTTTAGAGTCAGGAAACTTGGGTTCAAGTCTCAGCAATACCACTAACTATGCAACATTGGGTACCACTCCATGCTTCTGGGCCTCAATTTGTTAATCTGTAAAATGAGGTTTGTACTAGATTAATTATAAGTCATTTTCCAGTTCTATGATCCTATGATATTGTCTCTAACTGGCCTGGTTTGGCCTACTTTTGTCTTGAGGGTTTGGTCCTGGATCCCTCTATCTGTCCCTGCCCTGTCACCTGTTCCTCTCTCTCTTTCAGCAGACAGCTGTTCCAACTGCCACATTAACGCATCCTGTGTGGAGACCAATGGCTCCATGATCTGCTCCTGCCTGGAAGGCTTCACTGGGGATGGCTTCATCTGTTCAGATGTGGATGAATGTGCCTTCCAGGGGGGCCACAACTGCTCAGCCAGTAACTGTGTGAACACCGTGGGCTCTTACTACTGCAGCTGTTCTGATGGCTTCCTGCTAACCCCTGAGAATGTCTGTGAAGACATAGATGAATGCAGTGACCCGAACCTGGGCTGTCATCCACTGGCCATCTGCAATAACTCTCCTGGTAACTACTCCTGTGTTTGTCTTCCTGGCTACTCTGGGGATGGACATCAATGTTACTGCTCCCCTGGCTCCTGTGGACCTGGCTTAAACTGCATCACTGAGTCTGATGGGAGCCAGATCTGTGTGGATCCATGCCAGAAATACACCCAGCTGGATGAGTATTGGAGAAGCACTACCTACAGGGCAGGCTATTATTGTGATTCCCTGAGGCAAGGTTGGTACCGTTTTGTGGGCAGGGGAGGCGTGCGTATGCCAGAGAAGTGTGTCCCAATTGGTAGGTGCAACACTGCTGCTCCAATGTGGCTAAATGGAGCCCACCCATCCAGCGATGAGGGCATCGTCAACCGGACTGCCTGTGCCCACTGGAATGGTGACTGTTGCCTCTGGGAGTCTGAGGTGCAGGTGAAGGCCTGTGTTGGTGGATTCTATGTCTACAATCTGACCTCTCCACCAGAATGCAACTTGGCCTACTGTACAGGTGAGGAACCTGGTGTTTGCTTATGGTAGTGGCTGAAGGATTGGGCAAGGGGTGGTCTCTTTGGAGTCATCTTCTTTCTTGAGACCCGAAGACTTCAAGGGGATAGACTTTCAAAGAGTCCTCCTTGCCCTGTCCCACCGCCCACCCCAACACCATGGATAACTTAGGCTGTGAGTTCACTAGGCTTTTTATCTATCTGTCTGTTCATGTGAACCTACAGACCCAAGCTCTGTGGAAGGGACCTGCAATGCCTGTGGCTTAGATGAGGATTGCAAGGCAGTGAATGGAAACTGGACCTGCCAATGCAAGCAGGTCTCAGATATTACTGGTAAGTTCCTTGGTGGGGGAGGGGTTACACTGGCCCAAGCAAGGACAGTGGATAAAGAGTATGTGTGTGTGTGTGTGTGTGTGTGTGTGTGTGTGTGTGTGTTCAAAGGAGACATTTGTGGCCAATCTCTTGGTATTCAATATAATTAATGTATGACTCAAGATTATTATATCCTAGATCCAGAGCAAGAAGGGACCTCAGACAACATCTAAGCCAAATCTCTTGTTTTACCGATGAGAATGGAGGTTAAATTACTTGTCCAGGAATACATGGGTATTGAATGTCAGAGGCAGGATTTGAAACCCAAATCTCTGACTTTAGATTCAATGTTCCTTCCCCTGTACCATACTGCCCCCCTAAATAGAAATTTCACCCTAAAAGGGACTTTGGAGTTCATAGAATAACAGAGCTTTAGGTCAGAACTGGAAGGGACATTAGGGATCATCTTATTTAGCCCCTTCCATTTATAAAGTCAACAAACATTTATTAAACACCTTCTATGTGCTAAGTTAAGCAGTGAAGATAAAAAGAAATTAAAACAAAATAAAACAAAACAAAACAACAGTTCCTGATCCCAATAAGTTCACAGTCTAATGAGAGAGAAGTAATGATGGTGGTTCAGAGAAATCAAATGACTTACCCAAGGCAATATAACTAGTTAATGGCAGAGCTAAAACAAGAATCCAGGTTTCCTCCCTCCTTGTCCAGAGTTTATTCTACTCAGTAAGAAGCTTTACAAGGATACCTCCTTTTCCATTGGTGCATACATATGCCCTCTTTGTAGTGTAAGGAAGAAGATAAACCAATAAACCAACCTGGCACATGAAATGTCCTACCCACTGAGATTCATGTGGATTTCTGTGAGTCTGTAGCTTAAGGCAAAGGAGGAACTCTAGCTAAAATGTTTTCAGTAGGAAGTTATCCAGGGGTGTGGACTAAAAGATATTTAGTCATATATGCTTTCCTTTAAGTCCCAACTAAAAGACTTCCCCAACCCCTCTTAATTCCAGTGTCTTCCCTCTATTATTTCCTATTTATCTTATATATAGCTTGCTTTGTGTATATTCATTTGGTTGTTGTTTTTTCTATTAGATTGTAGGTTCCTTGAGGGCAATGACTGTCTTTTGTCTCTTTGTGTATCCCCAGAACTTAGCGCAATGCTTGGAGGTGCTTAATAAATGTTTATTGATTGATTGATGCCATACTGCTCCCACTCAGTCACAGCCTGCTTGCTGTATAGACACTTCATAAGCACCTAGGAGAGTCCACACAGAACAGCTTGCAGATAAAACAAAGTATTTTCTGGTGCTAATTGATAGAGTTTGCCCCGAATCCCAGTGATTTAGAGAGAGCTCAGTAGTTCCTTCACCACTAGAGTTAACTATTTAGGTTATAAGGATTCTAACCTTCAGATTTCCATCCAGTGGAAAGATTCCTGGCCTAGAACACAGGATATTTGAGTTCTAATCTTTTACTGTGTGAAGGGAGTTAAAATTTATTATTGTGGGTCAAGAAATCAGAGCTAGTATCTATGCATAGAAATTATAGGAGATAAATTTTAGCTCAGACAGTTAGAGGTGTCCAATAGTGCAGTTGACTGCCTTGTGAGAATGATTTCCCTGTGACTAGAGGAGACTCATGTCTCAGGCAGGGTAAAGTAGGACAATAAGCATTTATTAACTATTTTCTAGGCACTATACTAAGCACTAGGGTTATAAATACAAACAAAAAGATAGTCCTTCCCATCAAGGAGCTTACATAGTAATAGGAGAAGGCAATGCATGAAAGTGAGCTGAAAAAGAGAGATTTTGAGGGAGGGAAGGTACCTGCACAGGGTATGATGGAGAATGAAGTCCAGAAAGTCATAAGAAAATCTGAGAGGTGAATGAAACCTGGTCAATTTGAGCTTTTCCACAAAAGACAGCCCCCCCCCCAAAGGAACTTCCCAATGAGAGAAGGGGGCTAGAATGGAAAAGGGATGTTCCAGGATGAGAAAGCCCCAGGTGCTGAGTGAAGTTCCAGGTTGGGGCTAGACTAGATGACCTTAAAATTTCAGCTAAAATCCTACCTTTGACAGAAAACCTTTCCCAATCCCTCTTAATTCTGTGGATTATTTCCTATTTATCTTATATTTGGCTTGTTTGAACATATTTTCCTTTATATGTTGTCTCCCCTGTTAGACTATGAGCTCCCAGAGAACAGGGACTATCTTTTACCTTCCCTTCCACCCTCAGTGCTTAGCATCACATCTGGCACATAGTAGATTCTTAATAAATGTTTATTAACTGACTGACTGATCTCTAAAGTTTCCATCCAATTCAGGTTATAGAATTCTATTGTTCTATACTTCATTGGCTCTTTCAGATATTGCCAACTTGAAGCCTGATCTGTCTTGTGAGGCCAGTCACATCAAGGTGTCTTTGAATAAGTGCCTTCTGGAAAATTTGGGGTTTGAGCAGATGTTTACATATTTGAAAGATAGCTCCTGTGCTGGTTTTGAAGAGAAGGACAACCAGAGTTGGGTGTCAGTGGAAACTCCAGCCCGGGATGGTCCATGTGGAACCACACTAACGGTAGGTAGGATAGAAGCCTCCTGAGGGCCAGGCTTGAGGTTCTACAATTTGGGAGTGGGGTGGGGCAAAGCAGTTGTGGTGTCTTGCTGTGGGAATCAGGTGGTTGGGCAGTGACTCAGGGAGGCAGTTGGCAGGCCAACTGGGAAAAGGTGATGTCTCTCACAATTGGTTTTAATGATCTGGTAAGTTGTTTTTCAGTCATGTCCAATTCTCTGTGACCCTATTTGGGCTTCCTTGGCAGAGATACTGGAGTGGTTTACCATTTCCTTCTCCAGCTCATTTTACAGATGGGGAACTGAGGTAAACAGGATTAAAGTGATTTGTCCAGGGTCACACATCTAGTAAGTGTCTGAAGCCATATTTGAACCCATGAAGATGAGATTTCCTGACTCCAGGCCCAGCACTCTCTACACACTCATACACACACACACACATACGTATGTGTGTGTGTGTGTATGTATATATAGATATATCTATCCATTCATCCTCAAATCTGTACTTTATTTCCCTTCCTTCCCCCACCATCTCGGCAAAGCCCCTATCCCTTCTCACATAAGTCTCAGGACTTCTCTTAGTGACTTATTTTCCTTTGGTGGAATAGTGTTTGGGAAAAGTCACACAGTGTGATTGTCTTGGCTTCTGTACCCCTGGAACCCTCACCCCACATATCTGTCTTCACACACCTGGATTTTTCCCTGGGTCTTTATCAAGACTAATCAGTCATGTTGTTTCAACATGGCTGGGTCCAGGAATCAGGTCTTGCCATAGACTAAACACTGTTTAGTCTATGTTCTCTCTTCTCCAGCCCCCACCTTTAGTGTTAGCAGCTCTTCCTTGTCTTTAATCTGCCTAGTGACTTCTTTCTACACTGTCTTCCCCAAACATGCCTCCCTTCCTCCCTTATTTCTCCCTAGTTGGGTGACCCATATAAACAGTGCCTTGAGTTCTGGATCCCTCCCTTCCTCTCTCCTCCATCAAAACTTTCACATTCTGTGTCCACTTCCACTTAGCCAGTTCTTGCACTGGAACACAATTTATTAATACTCTAAGGTGGGAACAGGCTTTAGAGAGCATCTGGTCCAAATTGGGGATGGCTTAATGTGTCACCTGTCTACAGATGATGATAGTACCTTAACTCAGAAATTAATCTAACAGTGAAATTCCAGGTATGATAACATCAGTGTTGGGGAAATAATGTTCTGGGTGAAGGAAGGCTTTGTTGTTATCCCCAAAACCATGCCACTGGGATGTCTACTGTGCCTTTATGCAAGATTGCCTGGAGGGATTTTAGGAAATTTTTGTTTCCTTCAAAATCTAAGTTCCTGGTAAGAACTTAACTGGCAGCCTAGCAAAAAAAAAAAAAGATGAATTGAAAACCTTCTTGCATGAAGAGTCATATAGGGAACAGATCAGGGTTAATAATAACAACAATAATAGACAACTCACATTTCTTTTTTCTTACATTTAATTTTTATTTTATTTTTTCAATTATATGTAAACAAAAATTTTTAACATTTAAAAAAAATTTTGAGTTCCATATTCTCCTTCTCTTCCTCTCTCCCTTCCCCCTACCTTGATAAGGCAAGCAATTTCATATAGATTATACATGTGTAGTCATGCATAAAATTTCCATATTAGCCATGAAAATTCACATTTCTTAAAGGATTTTAAGGTCTACAAAGCATGTTTCTCACAATATCCTTGAGAGGCAGGCAATGCAAGTGTTATTATCTCCATTTTACAGGTGAGGAGACTGAAGCTTAATGAGGGTGATTTGCATAAGATTACACAGTAAGAGTCAGAGTTGAGTTTTGAACCTAGAGATGGGAAGAATGATAATCCATATTAAGCTTCCAAGATAACTCTATGGGGAGTTGCTGGAGGCAATGGGCGATCATCTCTATAACGCTCTGAAAAATCCAACTTTAGTAAACATTATTGTATAGAACCCAGGTTTGGCCTTACATAAAAATAACAGCTAATATTTATATAGCACTTACTATGTGTCAAGTATTATGCTAAATGCTTTACAATTATTATCTCATTTGATCCTCACAACAACTCTGGGAGGTAGGTGCTATTATTATCCTCATTTTACAGGTGAGGAAACTAAGGTAAACAGAGGTTAAGTGACTTGCCCAGGGTCACACTATAAGTATCTGAGGCAAGATTTGAACTCAAGTCTTCCTGACTTCAGGCCATGCCCTTTATCCACTGCACCACTCAGCTGCCCATGTACATGTAATATGAGCAGAGAAGGCAGAGAAGGGCCTCAATTCATGACATGAGTTGAAAAGGAAGGCTCATTGCAGCAAAAAATCTTTGCCTTTACCCACCTGGTACCTGAAATTACACCATTAATGTTTTATTCCTTTTTATCTTAAAGGCTTTTCCATCTTCCAGAGTCCTATCTTGAGATGGAAATACCCCTGGGAAAGGTTACAAATTTGGCTGTTATCATTTCACACCTGAATCTAACAACGGGGATGGGGCAGAAGCCCTGGGAGAAGGGAAGGAGACTATAGCATGGTAGAAAAAGTCCTGAATTTGGAGTCAGAGACCTTCAGTTCAAATCCAGGCTCTTCTCACTTACTAGTTGGGAGACCTTGGACAAGTGACTTCATGGCCCTTGACTTCAATGTCTCATCTGCAAAATAAGAGGGATTGAAACTCTTTTAACTCTCAATCCTATGATCTCATGATACAGGGGCAGGTATCCTAGAAGTCAGGGGCCCAGGGATATTGAAAGGAGTGGAGGGAAAGCACCAAGGATGAACTTCACTGACTTCAGTTTCCCTAGGACTAGCCTACACAGTGACTATAGTCTAGTGGCCTTTTCTCTCTGCTCTCTTCATCTAGAAAAACCAAACCCATGCCATCTATAGCAACACTCTCTACTTGTCTGACAAAATCATCATCCGAGATACCAACATCAACATCAACTTTCAGTGTGCCTACCCTCTGGACATGCAAGTCAGCCTCCAAACGGCAGCCCAACCCCTTATCAGGTATGATAGCCTGCATCTACAGAGTACTTTAAGGTTTGCAAAGTGCTCTTCTGGTCTTAATACAACCCCATGAGGTAGGTGCCATCATTATCTCAATTTTACAGATGAGGAAACTAAGGCATGAGTGACTTACCCAGGGTCACACAGCTACTAAATGTTTTGAGGGGAGAATTTGAACTCAGGCCCTTCTGGCTTCAAGATCTGCTGTGCTACCTAGCAGCTTGGGCACGAGAGTGTAGTTCTTCTCTATAGAGGTTTGTCCTTCCTGCTGGTTCTGAGGATATTCAGCAGCCTGTAGGATAAGAACACCTCAGCCCATTGTGGACATTTTACTCAAACCCCAGAATCTTTACCCTGAAAAGGACCTCAGATTTCTTCTTAGTACAATCCCTTCATGTTTTAAAGATGAGGAAACTGGGCCCAAGAAGGTCAAATGAGTGGTCAAGGTCACATAGTGGTTACCATCAGATTTAGTGTTTAAGGCCAAATCTTGACTAAGAAGTTTAGTCTTTACAGCTGGAAGGGAAGTCAAAGGTCATCTAGTCTAATCCTCTCATGTTATAAATGAGGAAATTAGGGCCTACTGAGGTGAAGTGATTTGTCCAGGATGATACCACTAAGAAGTAGGAGGACCAAGGACTTGAACCCAGATCTTTTGGTTCCATTCCCAGTGTTCTTCCCACCCCACCACATTAACCCTCAGCCCTGTGATACAGCCTCTGACAGCGTGTGATCTCTCTTGCTACAGTTCCCTGAACATCAGTGTTGGTGGGACGGGGATGTTTACAGTGAGGATGGCTCTGTTCAGAAGCCCGACCTACACATTGCCCTTTGAAGGCTCTTCTGTGGCCCTCTCCACTGAGGCCATACTCTATGTGGGCACCATATTAGAAAGGGGAGATTCAGTCCAGTTTGTTCTGTTGATGACGAATTGCTACGCCACTCCCAGCAGTAATGCCACGGACCCATTGAAATACTTCATCATAAGAGACAGGTAGTGGGCTATTCTTTATTTTATTTATTTTTGTTAATTTATTTATTTTTAGTTTTCAACATGCACTTCCATAAGCTTTTGAGTTTTAAATTTTCTTCCCCTCCTTCCCCAAGACAGTGTGCAATCTCTACATTCTTATTAAACATATTTTCACATTAGTCATGTAAAGAAGAATTAGAAACAATAGGAGGAACCATGAGAAAGAAGAAACAAAATAAAACAGAAGAAAAAAATAGCAAATAGTATGCTTTGATTTGCATTCAGACTCCCTAGTTCTTTCTCTGGATATGGATAATATTTTCCATTGTGAGACTTTTGGAGATGTCTTAGATCCCTGCATTGCGGAGAAGAGCTAAGTCTATCAAAGTTAGTCATCCCACAATGTGGCTGTTACTATGTACAATGTTCTCCAGGTCCTGCTCACTTCACTCAGCATCAGTCCATGCAAATCTTTCCAGGTTTTTCTGAAGTCTGCCTGCTCATCATTTTTTATAGCACAATAATATTCCATTATATTCATATACCACAACTTGTTCAGCCATTCGCCAATTGATGGGCATCCCCTCAATTTCCAATTCTTTGCCACCACTAAAAGAGCTACTATAAATATTTTTGTACTTATGAGTCCTTAGTAGTCGGCTATTCTTAAGGAAGTGTGTGGCTTGGGGTCTCAGGTGGGAGGAGGGATTAGGGGAAAATGAGGAGAGAGCACAGACTATCACCAAGTAGTAGCGTGGAGTGGAGAGAGGGATAAGAAACAGATAGAAGGAAGGCAAGACCTCCTGCCCTGGATGACCTCTGAGTCACGCGGAAAACCAGGGAGTATTCCTAGGCACCCATTGACACCACAATGTCAATGACACTTAATACACTTCTTTTCTAGTAGGAAGGTAAGGATCTTCCTCCTTTACCCTTTCCCCAACAACTACCTCTTGTCACTCCCCTCTTCAGAATGAGACCTCTCTGGACCTCTAAAATGCCCACTACTGGCATTCTACTGGCCTACTAGGATTCCATTTTAATTCTCAATAATGAGTTTCCCCTGGGGGAGGAGAACCATGTGAACACATCTTTTACAGATGTCCACGCACTCAGGACCCAACTATTCAGGTGGCAGAAAATGGAATGTCCTCTCAAGGTCGATTTTCAGTCCAAATGTTCAAGTTTGCTGGGAACCATGACCTAGTGTACCTACACTGTGAAGTTTCTCTCTGCGACACCAGGGATGAGCAGTGCAAGCCTGTAAGTTGACCCTCCTCTTCTCATCTTTCTCCTAGCCCAAGATCCACTTTTCCCCATGTATCCTTGGGCCTAAAAGAGATCAGATAATGGAGAAAAGACAAATAAACTGCACTCTTCTCTTTATGCCTTTACTCATGAGGGTTAATGGATTTGGGTTTTAGATAGGGGAGTTCTTGGGTATCTTTGCTTTTATTGTCTTAATTTAAGGCAGGGATTTTTAATGTTTATTTTGTTGATTTGGACCCCTAGTGAAACCTATGAACCCCTTCTCAGAATAGTATTTTAAATATATAAAATTAAATGCGTAGGATTGCAAAGGAAACCAACTATATAAAAATATTGTTATTAAAATCTTAATAAAAATGAAAACAAAAATCAAATTCACAGATACCAGGTTAAGAGCACCTGGTCTAAGAATACAGGGAGCAGGAGGAGAAGATTGGTGTGTCAAAGCAAAAGAACAGTATTATTAAGAAGTACAATGAGGTTGGTGGTAATTTGGACAGGGTCTGACCTTGTATGCAGCATTGTCTCAGTTTTTTTTATTTTGTCATTAATTTAGTAACCATTGACAAAAGCAAATACTCAAAAAACCAAACAAGATAAAACAAAGTCACATATAAAACTATGAACTCCTTTTTCTAGCTAACTTAAAAGAAAAAATGTTTATATAAATTTTAATGAAATGTGAAGCAAGGGTATCTGAAAGCAATTAGAAATAGTCCTGACACAATTTTGTAATCAGAAAGGAAGAGGGTGCTTGGAGAGGGGTCACTCTGTTTTAAACATCCATTGAGTTATTACCTCCTCTGACTCTGCAGTCAATTGGAGGACTCAAAACGTCAGCCATTTAGCCCTGACTCACATGTGGCAGGAAGCAGGCTGGAACTTAGAACCAGAAATGGCCAATCAAACCTTGCCCCTTGGGATGACCCCTCTAGAAGTCAATGCAACCTCTGCTCCAAGAGTTTCTTATTTGGAGATGTCACATGTCTGTTATTTTTGTCAGTGTTGGTACTCCTTCTGCTGATGCAGATTGTAATACCTCCACAACTTAGTAGATGGTCTTTGAGAGTTGCTGTGGCCAAAAAATTCACCACCCTTCAGTTAAGCTGGGGAAAATCTTGGCCCTTGAACTTCAGACATACAGTCTATAAACAGTCAAAGCTTTTCTAGCTAGCCAAGATCCACCAGAATTTGTGCTCCATTGGCCCAGACTTCCACAAGATAATAACAACAATTTGTTAGATGAACAGATGATAGGACAGCCCACCTGCTTCACTGCTATCCTGTAAAGAAAGTAAGGCAGGCTCCCAGCATATTGGGTGGTACTATTATCGTGAACCTAGGGGAGGACATAGACATGAGTAGCACAGGATGGCAAGGAATGACTGTGATCTGCATTGCTGCATATAATGTCCCAATCAATGAGATTATATATCCATTTGAGTGGCATCTTTACTGTTCATATGTCTAGTCCTAATCTTTTCTTCTTTAGCCTTGCATTTCTTTGCTATTATTTTTATATAGTCTGGATATATATGCTCTTTGAATCCTGACATTTTCCATCTGTAACACTTCATATGTTTTCCCACATTCTTCATATTTTAAAACTGCCTTTTGCATCTCTGAAATTATAAAGAGTGTATTTTTTCTGAGGCCTTCAGCTTCACAATGGGAAATTATTGTTATGCCACATGGAACAATGCAGTTATGGGATCTCACCAAGTAAGTTTCCTTCTGTCACTTTCCCTTCACTACAGTCTTGCTCAGGGACCAGACACCGTAGTGGAGATGCCATCAACACAGCTCAAGTTCTGAACCTGGGACCCATCACTCGGAAAGGTAATTAACTCTTTCATTCATGACCTCCTTGGTAGGGAAAAAGTGGAGTGGGGATATAGCCACTTAGGCATTAGATCTCAGAAACACAGATGATGTTTTTCTGTTCATGATTAGAAGGCTCTGGATTTCTGGATGTTGGGGGATCAATACTTTTTTCTCTTTTAAGGGGGCTCCATTAATAATGATTCTCTTCTTTAACATTCACACTGGATATTGTTGCCCAGGTGAAGGGAAAGTATTGACGCCATAAGTATTGGGTCACAAATCCTAGAAGTCTGGAAGTGTTATTCAAACCAAAGGGAAGAATAAACACACAGTAAACACACATAGTCCCTCAACCACAAAGTTGTAAGCAAGAAGCTCTATCTCACTGTACTAGGTGGAAACTTTGATGGTAGAATGAGCAGAGTGGCTTGGTGAGCAGCAGAATTCTATCCAGTCATAGCACTGAGAAATGGTAATACCAGGTTGCCATGCACACTCTCTAGGTATTATAAATAATTATAGATACTTAGAGCTGAAGGGGAACTGAAGCCACATTGTGATCCATCTCCTTGCCTTCAGTCTAGTTAATAAGTAAACAAGCTCAAAAAATATTCTCTGGTCACTTTTTTGAAGATGCCTCAAGATAGAAACTCCATTGCCTTAGTGATACATTCAAGTGACCCACCCTATTACCCAAAATAAGTCAAGCCTATTGAGAACTTATGGGATGCCCAGAACCAGGCACTAGAGAAAGAGAGGGCTTGTTAAAGAGAAGCAAAAAACATGGCCCATGCCATCAAGTATAACATAATCTCTTTGGGGAAAATATGACTAAAGATGATAAAACAATTAGAGAATAATACAATAAGGTATAAAATTAAATGCTAAATTGTCTGTTAATAAGTTCAGAGAAGGGAAAGATCAGTGTGGTGTAGAATGTTCAGGGTTGGCTTCATGGAGGAAGGGGCTCCAGGGTCATATGATCATAGAACTAGAACTGAAAGAAACCTTAGGGGCCACCTAGTTGAACCCCTTATTTTATAATTGAGGAAACTAAGGGCCAAGGAGGCTAAGTGACTTACCAAAAGATCACACAGTTAGTAGGTGAGAGAGGTGGTATTTGAATCTAGGGTGGTTGTAGGATGGGTGATACATATGATAGTGATGATAGCTGTCATTTATATAATGATTTATGGCCACAAATGAATAAAGACATATTCATTATCTTATTTGAGCTTTACAAGAACCTCATATGGTAAACAGTGCTCACTTTGATGATAAGGAAACTAAGGTATAAAAATAAGCAACTTTGAAAGTTCTGATCAATACAATGACCATTCTTGATTCCAGAGGAGCAATAATGAAAAATACTATCTATTACAAAAAGGTGATGGATTTAGGGTCCAGAATGACACACACACACACACACACACATACACACACACACACATACATATTATATATATATATATATGTGTATATGTATCATATTATATTTCTATATATCTATTACCTATTTCTATCTTTGATATATTATTGTATCATATATGATATATTATATTATTTTTGCATCTTATTATATGTATACATATATGTATATATGTATTATATATTATATTCTCTATATATGAAACATACAGAAGAATGAAATATATGTATGTATATATCTATAAATGCATGCATATATGTATATTATATCTATATATGTATGTATATATGAAACATTAGGGCAGGTTGGTGGTACAGTGGATGAAGTGCCAGGCCTAGAGTCAGGAAGACTTACTTTCATGAGTTCAACTCTGGCTTCAGACACTTGTGACTCTGGGCAAATCACTAAACCCTGTTTGCCTCAGTTTCCTCATCTGTAAAATGAGCTGGAGAAGGAAATGGCAAACTACTACAATATCTTGGCCAAGAAAACCCCAAATAAGGTCAGGAAAAGTTGGACACAACTGAAACGACTAAACAACAATAATAAATCTATAAAACATAAATGTAAGAATTAGATGTATGTATATAATATATCTATATATGTACATATATTCTATAAAAATATATATGCATGTATGCCATATATGTATGTATATGAGACACATATATGTATGCAAGTATATATTCTATCTATATATGTATATATGATACCTACCTATATATGAATATATTGTAGATATAGATATGTATTCCTCATATGAGATATGTATGAGAATAAGTTGTATGTGTATATAGTATAGCTATATGAGTATGTGTATACATTTTATCTACAAATACATCTATACCTATATATGTATACCTATTTGTATACAACCATCCGGCGAATTTGTTTTGCTTGACAATGAATATTTGCTATAAGAAATTTTCTTTTTTTTTTCTTTTTTTGATAGGGTAGGGAGGTGGGGAGGAGAGAAAATAAATAGATTTCTGTTCAATTTTAAAAATAGAGAGGTGGGAGAGGTACTATTGATGTGAAATGTTGCACAAACTATCAGAGGTCACTAATTTTACTTTAACATTTTACTTTGTTACAAGAAACCTCTCATGAAGTGAGAGTAATCTATGAATATTTGTCCTATAAAAATACTAATATAATTGGAGAAAAAAAATTGGGTAGAGGGAGACCTAAGGAACAACCCCCTCATTCTACAAAGGAGGAAGGTGAAGCCCTGAGAGGGTGTGAGTTGTCCAAGATCACAACGATACTGAGTTAACAGAGCAGGGACCCAGGTTTCCTAACTACTACATAACACTAACCACTATATAGCACTATCTATCAGGGATTAGATAAATGGAGAGGAAGGGGCAAGAGCATTTCAGGAAGGAGGAATTATATCCATCCTGAATCAAGTGAAGCTTTTGAGGGACTTGAGTAATATAAACAGGAAAAGATCACAAAGATGTGAGATGCTTCTTTGAACTCAACCCCTCTTCATCTCCTCTTCTTGCATCCCCTGTGACCGTCAAGAACTGTTAGGATCCCTCTTATAAAACCTTTTATTTGTTGGAAGACTGGATTCAAGCCACTTCTTAGCCTTGCATCCTCCAGAGCAAATCAAGAGACTAATGCATCTCTTTGTACTCACAGATGCTCAGACTGGTGTACTACTGAGTGACATCCCTAGCCGAGCAGGTATGTAGTTTTCTTTCTGCTAATCTAGGTCACGGCCAGTCTATGAACAAAGTGGAATTTCGGTAGCTCAAAAGAAACGTGAGATGTGCAAATTTAGAGACATCTCCCTCCCAAACGTTCATATGGGCTATTTGTGCCCGATCTGTGGTAGAGCCTTCCAAGCTCATATTGGTCTGATCAGCCACAGCCAGACACACCGTACGTTGACCCTGATATCGTGATGTCATTTTGGTCCTCTTTGAGCATGAAGGACAAACAACATCACCGGTCAGGTCCTTTCAACTTAGTTTCTTCATGCAGGTTGGAATAAATGGTCTCTAAGATCCTTCTCTTCCAACTTCAAATCTATTTTCTTAGGATCCCTGTGATTCTACCTGAAGTCTTAGCTAACTGGCATTAAATTATAGACCCTCAGGGCATATTAAAAGGCAGAATGGAATGAGAAACCAGAGTCCTTGTACAATGATCCCCTGTGTCCAACTCTGAAGGAGTGACTATAGCCATAGGAACCCGGGGTCACTTAGGGAGAGAGACCAAATTGCATAATAACACCTAATAATAACAACAAAGAGGCAGAGGGGATAAAGGACCAGCCTTAGAGTTAGGACATCCTGGGTTCAAGTCTCACCCCTGACACACACTAGCTGTATGACCCTGGGTAAGTCACTGAACTTCTCAAAAGGATTTCCTCTACATACAAAGGATGTTTTCCTCTACATTTTTCCCTGCTCCCTCCCTCCCCCAATCCTTTGGTGTGCTGAAAGCAGCCCGAGGGCCATAAGCTGGGGTGGGGTAGGGGTTCCTGTAGGTTGTGCAGGTCTGGTCTAGGCGATTCTATAAGATGATAAGTTGCAGAGAGAGCTGCCTATCTTTCTTGGTGGAGGGAGGGGAGTATCCTCCCCTGAAGCTATCTACACTGGGAAGGAAATAAACATGTATGAGTGCCTATTATATGCCAAGCACTGTGCTAAATGCTTTTTATTTACAAATATTGTCTCATTTGATCCTCACAACAACACTGTGAAGTAGCCTCCATTATTATCCTCATATTACAAATGAGGAAACTAATGAAATGGAAGATTTAGAGATACAAATAATGGCTTGCTTTTATGGAGCACTGTCCTAAAGCACTTGGCATGTAGTACACTATTTCATTTCATTACTTTGGTGATTGGTGAAAGTGAGTATTATTTCCTTCTTACTCATAAGGAAATTTGAGTTCAGAGAGGTTAATCAATTTGTCCAAGGTCACATAGCAATCTCAATCCTTCTGATTACAAAGCCAATGCTTCTTCCACCTTCCAGAGCTTCCACATTACAAATCTGATAGAATTTAACTCCTATTAAGCTAAACATGAGGTTCCTCAGTTCTTCCCTTTCTCTGCCTTTGAAGGTCAGCAATTAATTGGTAGACTTTATGGGTCCATGATTTGTTCATTAGGCCATGACCCTATGATGCAAAAAAAAAAAGTTGTGTTGACGATGGGACAGTCCAGTTGATCATCCAGTTGCTTGGTCTGTCTGATGTCCAACATCTACATGAGGGACAGGTGATAGTGGTGGTAGAGCCCCTCAGGTGTTTGTTACTGCCATTGTACTAAATATTTATTCCTATAATATTTATTCCCCTCCTACCTCCCTCCAGTCCCTAAGTGAGCCCCATGGCAATTGAGAACTGACTGTGAGGACTTCTCCTACAGTATTTCACGCTTTCATTTCAGGGTTCCTGACACCATGGCTGGGTTTGCTCCTGCCAATCATTGTGCTTCTGGCAACCCAATGATCCAACTGAGGGAAACGTTGGGCTTGAAAACAGCTACTGCCTGTAGTTAAAAAGGAAAGAAGCTTCAGAGCCAAGAAACTGCGTTCTTCTATGCTTCGCTCTATGTTTCATTCACTGCAGAGGGGAGAGGAGACCCAGCACTGGAGATAGCTGCAAGATAGGGCTCCCATTATCTGCTCTTTTTTTTCTTTTCATTTTTAATAATGGTACTTTAAAAGGGTCTGTGCCTCCAATGGATACCTTTAACTCCTGTTTTCTCTCACCACAGAATTTCTGAAGTCTCTTTCAATTATGTTTGCAAGGGGAGATTTCTAGTCTCTCAGAAAGAGCACCGGATTAGGAAAACCTACATTTTAGTCCTGTCTCTTGCAGTCACCTAAGCTCTCTGAGTCTCAATTTCCTTATCTGTGAAATAGAAATCTCAACAATAATATGGTAATGGTGATGAGAAATAATAAATATTCCTTTCTGTGTGTATATCACTTCATGGTTCATAAATGACATTTTTATCCATTATTTCATTTGAGTTTCACAACACCACAATAGAAGTGATGACTCTGGAATCAGAGAGACTGGGTACAAATTCCACCTCTGATACTTACTTGTGTGACTTTGGGCAAGTATCTCTGTACATCCCCGGGCCTCATCTATTCCTAATCTGTAAAACAAAGTGGTCCTGGTGGTCTTGGACGTCCCTTCCATGTCTAGATCTGGGATCCTGCTGTCTCCTTTTCTCATATGAGGAGACAGGTTCAGGAAAGTTAAAGAATGTACTCAAGATCACATGACTTGTAAGGAGCGGAGCAAAGACTTGGACCCCAAGCTCTTGACTCCCGCATCTGGGGTTCATTCCTATAAAACTTTAAATTAAAACAAAAACAGAATATTTGTTATAAACTGGGTGTGGGAAGAAAGAAGATGGAGCCAATACACATTCCCCCTCCCCTTCCTCGCCCAATTGGCTTTCGTTTTATCTTTTGTCTCTTTTTTTTCTTCTCTGAATTGGATTCAGATACCTGCATCATTTCCCATTTCTTATTCATTTTTGGAGTGAAAATATTAGGCAAAGTGAGGGGGAAAATCATGTAAGTAAATACCATAGTTATTTCTTTTCCAGGAAGTTCTCTAATTACTCTGGAACTGTAATAAATTTTGCTATAATAAAATGCGTGGAAGCAGACTTCACAGAGGATCATAAGAAAACATCTTTTCCACAGTGGCACACCCTGTGCTCATTTATTTTGAAATGTTAAGAGAGCCATCATGGGATAATAGATAGAGGCCTGGCCTGAAAGCCAGGAAAACCTGGGTTCAAACCCAGTCTCTGATATGTACTAGCTGTGTGAACCTGGGAAAGTAATTTAACTTCTTAGTGCCACCAAACAATTTGCTGAAACTATAATTTGCAGAGAAGGTGCAGTTCTTCATCGATATAGGGCACAACTTTGCAGTAGGTAGGGGCCAAAATTAAAATAGGCTAGACTTCTTCCTATTGCAGATAGGTTTAGACTAGAGACAGGCTGCTGATGGTTGGTTCCTGCGGATCATGTGACAAACAGGAGCATGCACAGCGACAACTCTACATTTTTCGCCAGTTGCCCCAAATTCTTTGGCAACTACGAGCAGCCACGGGCCATATGTTATGCAGGCCTGATATAGGGTGTTCCTTTTCTTCAAAGTTTCCTATACCAGTGAGGGGGCCCAGTACCCCTACATATAGGAGAAATCAGTGGAGGAGCATTAAATTACTCTCTTTCTCTTCCCCCTTCTCTCTCTCTCTCTCTTTTTTTCTCTCTCTCTGTGTCTGTCTGTCTCTCTCTGTCTCTCTGTGTCTGTCTCTTTCTCTCTCTCTCACTCTCTCTCCCCCTCTCTCCATCTGTGTCTCTTCTTACCCCATATCTGTCTCTGCCTCTCCTCCCATTTCTCCTGTGTCTGCCTCTATCTCTTCCTATGTCTGTCTGTCTGTCTGTCTGTCTCTCTCTGTCTCTCAGTTTCTGTCTCCCCCTGCATCTGTTTCTGTCCCCCCCCATTTCTCCTATGTCTGCCTCTTTCTTTGTCTTTGTCTCCCTCCCTCCCTTACCTTGTGTCTGCCTCTGTTTCTTTGTTTCTGTGTCTCTTTCTCTGTCTTTCTCTCTCCCTTCTCTGACATGTCTGTCTTTGTCTTTCTCTATGTTTGTCTGTCTGTCTTGATTTTAAGTATTGCTAAAACTCTAAATACCTCTGGAAGGGATTCCATACTAAGGCCAGCATTCTTGGACTGAATTGATGGGAGTGGGGAGTGGTAGAGTCCAGATAAGTCCAGTAAGTCCAGAACCTTCCAAAGATCCCTCTAAAAATAATCCTGTCACTGGCTGAGTTGTCAATCAGTCAGGAGACTTGGGTTCAAATTGTGGATCCTATTTCTAAGGCTCCCTTTAGTTCTAAGTTCCTCATCTGTTAAAGGAATGGGATTGATCTCCATTACCTGTGAAGTACCTTCCAGCTTTATCTTTCTGTGAGATGCCTCCAGAAAGAGGCTCATTTTCCAGAGAATAGATTTGAAAGGTTTAATATTGATGGGAAAAGGCTTCTTTGGCTTCAGCTGTTGTTGGAAGCTCCAACTACACTTCTGGGAAAAGCCCAAGGTCATGCTTCATTGGCTGAGCTTAGTGTTTCCCATGGGAAAACACATGTGTATATCAGTAAATTGGGCCTAAGTAAAATATTTTCTATACAACAGCTACTTATGATCTCATATATACCTGCAATGGTGCACCAGCCTTCATAGACAAAGATGATACTATTGACCTTCCAAAATTTGCTTTGTTTTGGATTTCCAGTAATAGGGACATGATGTGTTAAAGTTCAGGGGTGGGAAACCTGTGACCTTGAGGCCACATGTGGCCTTCAAAGTCCTTGGGTGCAGCCTTTTGACTGAGTACAAGTTTTATAGAAAAATCCTTTTATTAAGGGGATTTGTTCTGTGAAATTTGGATTAAGTCAAAGGGCCACACTTGAAGACCTAGGGGACCACATGTGGCCTTGAGGTCACAGGTTCACCACCCTTGTAACCATCCGTATTTACTCATCTGGTTCCTTCTGTAAAAACACATTCATTTGACTAGAGATAGGTAAGCAGGCTGGGATGTTGAGTTTTCCTTTATAGAAAGTTAATCTAAGAAAGAGGTTCTTAACTTTTTGATGGTCCTGGCAAGTGTAGTGAAGCATGTGGGCCCCCTTCTCAGAAGGATATTTTAAAGGGATAAAATACATAGGATTACAAAGGGAAACAATTATATTCATATAAAGAGGTGATTTTTTCCCCTTATCCAAGTTCATGATTCCCCTGAAATCTGTGTATAGGCCCTGGGTTAAGAACCTGATTCCAAGACTTTGGCTTCATTAGTGCCAATTCTAATGGAACACAAACTAATGCTCTCACAATTTCCCTAAACTAATCCTTCTTGGATTAGATCCCTTACAAAGTCCAACTCTTGAAATAACTCTGTGTGTCTGAAAAGGGAACAGAGGAGGTCTCACCAATGGACTTCTTTGATACTTTCCTTTCATTATTTAAGAGAAGGTCCAGGCATGTCAACTGATGAAAAAATATGTGTGCATATATATAAATATATATGTACATATACACACACAAATGTATATATAATTTTACTCTGACATAAAAATTTTCATCCTACTATCTCTATTTTCTTTGTTTCATGGATAAAAATGGCACTATATCAATTGACAGAGGTTGTTTCTTTAAGGTATTCTTGAATTCCAATCCTAATATTAACAATGTGATAGAGCAAAGGCGATGGGTGTTGAATAATATCTTTCCCTAGCACAGGGAGGTTAATCCTCATTCTATTACAGCCCCTCCCCCTTAACCCTGTCTGCCTCACCAGACATATTCCCCAAGTTTTTTATGCCTTTGCTGTTTCCTCAACATGCATTCCAAATAGGTCATCTACTATAGCTATATGTCCTAGCTATGATGGGTTGCAATACTTTCTTTTGGCTTCTAATATACTAAAAATGCCAGGACCTTCTCTTCTCCTGACAAAGGAATTTGAATCTTGATTTGAGGATTAAGTTGTAACTTTACAGGGATAAGGGAAGTGAGTATCACATACTCACCCCATACAGCATGGAGGATGTCAGGTGTTGCACTAGACTTTCTTAAAAATTTGACAAATTATCCCCCAACTCAAAACAAAATCCACCTCACTCAGTTCTTTCAGGCATGCCTATCTTGCCTGGGGTTTAGTGAGGCCTCATGGCATTGCTTTCGTGTTCTTTTCCTTATCTCAATGTATACGAAACAGTAAGACATACATCTTATTTCCATCTTTTTTCTGCCCTGGGGCTCCAATCAAGGAAAGCCCCGTGGCAGTTTGGGAGGTGAAGTCCTCCGGTGAATGCCAATAAAACCAAACAGTTTAACAAATGCTGCTTTCTCAGGCTGCAGTTTAAACCAACAAAGCCACTGCTTTCATCCTCAAGGTAAGTCCAATGGAACAGCCTGGGCAGAACCTGTTAGTCTCCAGCCCATCTCTTCTCATATAGATCTATATTATTTCAGCTTCACTCATTCCTAGGAAATTTTCAGAGTCCTAGAGTGCCTCTGTGTCATCAGCACTGTGGCTGCAATCAGTTAATGTCTTGAATCTTTCCCTGCCAATTGCATGAATATCAATTCTAACTATATTAGTAGAGACTTCTCAGTGTTCTAATTTGTTTCAAGGAAATTTTGCAGAGTCTGATCTCTCATTTTCAGAGAACTGATGTTTATTGTTGTGCTTCTGAAGTGGATCCATGGCTAGGATAGGTGGGCAGGGTCTTTATCCGAGGGCTTTGCAATTTAAAGGTGTTGATCTACTTGTATAATTAAGTAAAATAAACCAAGACATTAGCTGTTTGACAACATATGCCTTGTTCTGCACCTATACTCCACCATCTCTCTTCTAAGATAAGGGAGGTATGTTTCACCACGGGTCCTCTGAAGTTGATTGGTAACTGCATTTATCAGAGTTCTGATATCTTCCAATTTTATTTTCCTTTAAATTCTTGGATTACCATTTGTTCATATATTTATTCTTCTGACTTTGGAATCAGAAGATTTGGGTTCAAATCATTCCTTTGTCATTTATTGCCTTGTGACATTTTTCTAGTCATTTCATTGTCCTGGGCCTCAGTTTCCTCATCTGTAAAATGAGGTAGTTATACTAGAATCGTGACATATGAGGGGGTGCATTCTACTACCAAAAGGTTCACCTAGAGTTCCTTTGAACTCTCAGTACTTTTAAGGGTTTACATGTTACGACTTGGGAGGTTGTAGTGGTAAAAGAATAAAATAAAATTAAATCTAGAGTTTTAGGAACAACTGCCAAGTGAAGATTAATTAGAAATGAAACGGCAGTCAATGGTGAAATGGGATTTGATACAGAAGTCTTACATTTACTAAACTTTCTGGGACACAGCTATTATGTCAATCAATACATCAACAAGTACTTATTAATGACCTACTGTGTGCCAACTACTGTGGTGGACACTGGGGATACAAGTATAGTGAGTGAAACCATCCCTACATGCAAGGAGTTTACATATTAATGGGGAAAACAAGGACATGAATAAATATACACAGCATAATATAAAATAAATAAATATAAACATATTTGCAAAGCACATACAAGGTAGAAATTGGGGGATCAGGAAAGGCTTCATGTGATGATAATGTTTGAGCTATATCTTTTAAAAATTTTTTATTTATTTTACTTTTAATTTATGGAATAAAACAAGCATTTCATAACATAGCATAATAAAAAAAGATGATTGTACATGAAACTTCAAATCTATCATGTACAACTTGCTATTCCTTTTAAATATATAATAAAGTAATGTAAATTTCTTTTTTCCCCTTTTTTTCTCTTCCCTCCACTTGCCCTTCTCTCTAGAGATGACTTCCATTAGACATAAACATGTATATATATGAAAATCATTCTATACATACCTCTATTTATCAGTTCTTTCTCTGTGTCTTAAAGAGAGGGACTCTATAAAGCACAGGTAAGGAGGGAGTGCATTCCAGGCACAGGAGATGGTTAAGGCAAAGGCATGGAGATGTGAGATACAGTGTCATGTATGAGAAACAGAGAGAAGGTGAGTTTAACTTGATCATAAAGAGGAGGAAGAGTAAAAGGGTGGGGTTTGGAAGGAATTCAATTTTTGGAGGAAGTCAACTTGCAGTGCCTGTCACACGTTCAACAATAATATGTTGCTTTCTTAATTTTCACTTTACTCTGGTACTTTTTCTCCCCACAGCTATACAAAAACTCCCAGTTCTGTAGCAGAAGACACTTCAGAGGTCAGGATGAAGCGGGTCTACCTCCTCTTTGTGGCCTGCACCTACTACTTTTTCACTTTGGCATTTGCAGCCCAGAAGGGTGAGTGTTACCTGGTGTCTTAGATTTCTCTAGTCCAATATGACAATTTGGCAGGGTTGGTTAGGGTGGGAGGAGGAAATGGGCATGGGGCAGGGGCAGCAGAGTACTACTATGGATAGGGGAAAACTGCAGACTAGTTCCCTGAGTGATCCTCTGATGGTGATTGAGAGCCAGATGGCACTATTTATTTAACTCCATGAATAGGTCTTTAAAGATGGCTCCTAAAAGGAGGAATAAAAGGACAGGAGGTAGGAGGCTTTAACCTGGGGTGGAGGGGTGGGGAATGCTCCAAAGGACAGGATAGGTAATTACAGTCTTTGAATGATGTAGTAAGAACAATGACTAGGGAGTCAGAAAGCCTGGGTTCTAATCTTGAATCTGCCATTAACTTAGTGTGTAGTCTTCACTAAGTCCCTTTCTCTTTGGGAGCTTCAGTGCCTTGATAAAGAGAATAAGAATTAATTATTTATTAAGGTCTCTTTTGACTCTATAATTCTGATGATAATACTAAACCCTAAATATTACTAACTTTCATGAATATCTCCACAATGATTCCATCATACATTAGTTTACCTAGCCAGGGATGGGGAACCTGCTGCCTTGAGGCCACATGTGGCCCTCTAGGTCCTAAAGTGTGGCCCTTTGACTGAGTCCAAACTTCATAGAACAATAATAAATAATTAATAATTATTAATAAAAGGATTTGTTCTGTAAAACTTGATCTCAGTCAAAAGGCTGCACCCAAGGACCTAGAAGGCCACATGTGGCCTTGAGGCCACAGATTTCCCATCCCTGACCTAAACCTTTCTTTAACTTACCTGTTTTTATCCTGTACTAGCTGTGGGGATAAAGGCAGGGTAGATGGTGGTAATGAGTTCAATCATTTTAGTCCTATCTCTGTAAAATACTTCTTTTTATTCATAGTAGGAAAGAATATTGGAATATTGGAACATTGGAAAGAATAGTGGGATAGAACTCAAGAGACCTGGGTTCTGAGTCCTAGCTTTATTACTAACTTTTTGGGCAAGTCACTCCAGCATTTTGAGTTTCAGTTTGCTATCCTTTAAAACAGGAGATTGTATTAGATCCCCTAATGGTTCCATCCACTTCTCAGAGTCTCAGATTCTAGTTCTCCCTATGTAGGCTCTGCCTACTAAAGACATGTTTATATCTTTATATATAAACTGGCCAACAAAATGAAAAGAGGAATCATAAGATTTAGAGCTGAAAGATAATATTTGTAAAGCACTTATCAGAGTGTCTGACACATCATGGGCAATTAAAATGCTTGTTCCCTTCCTTCCACCTTCCTCCAAATCCATCATTTTACAGACAGGGAAACTGAGGTCCATAGAGGTGAAGTGACTTTCTCAGTATCACACAGATGATTATATAGTAAATAAGCATAAAGTAAAGTAGCATGGCATAGCAATTAGAGAGCAGGCCTTGGAACAAGAAGACCTGGGTTGAAGCAACACCTTCGACAGCATTGATGACCAAATCACAACCTCTCAATGAGTCCAAGCAAACCCCTAAGACGCTGCAGAAAAATGGTTCCAATCTATATTAGCCAAAGGAATTTCCTAACTGGGGTGGGGAACCTGTGACCTTGAGGTTACATGTGGCCTCTAGGCTGCAGGTTTCCCACCACTGTGATCTATACCAACGAAATTGCAGATGTGGCCACCTCCATAAAGTAAGTGTAATAAAAGGCAAAACCAGGATTCAGATCCAGGTCTTCAACTCCAAAATCAGTGGGTTTTCCCCCCATTTTCCCCCCTCCACTCTACCTTGTTACCACCTATGTGATTTCATTACAAAGGAAGCCCTGACTCAAAGGTCAGTTGGTCATGGCTGTCCTGATAATTCGGTTCTCAGTCCCATGTTTATTTAGCTGATGGATGTTGCACCAAAAAGAGGGTTAACACGCAACAAATAGACAGTAGACTCTATCAATAAGCATTTATTATGCACCAGACACTGTGCTAGACACTGAGGATAAAAATACAAAGAGTACAACAAAACCTACTCACAAAGTGTCCCTTGTAATGGGGGGGCAGGCTTGGGGGGGAAGAAGGAAAGATAGCAAGTACACATATAAGTATATACCAAATAAATATAAAGAGGAAAAATGCAAATAAATTAAAAACACAAGCTAGTTTGGAAGGAAGGGTACTATCAATTGGGGGGAAGGGGAATCAAGAAAGGCTAGTCAACTAGCCTTATGCCAATCAGCCATAACAAAAAAGTAAACACGAGCCTGTTTTTTCACTCCATTAGGTCCAGTAAACATTCTCTTACCTAGTTCCTATGGACTGGGCTTAGACTGTGGAGAGCCAGGGATGCCTGAGGCCCACGTGTGTTCTGATCCATGTGATAACTATACCACGCTTGTCGAGGCCTGGAGAAGCTTGAACGAAATGGATAACAGGAGGGCATGTGACACTAATAAAGAAGGCTGGTATCGGTTTTCGGGTCCAGGAGGGGTAAGGATACCAGAGAAGTGTGTGTCGGTCAATAGATGTGGCACAGATGCCCCAGTGTGGCTGAATGGGACCCACCCATCAAAAGAGGAAGGTATTGTTAGTCGCACAGCCTGTGCTCACTGGAGCAATAATTGTTGCCTCTGGAATATGGTGGTGAAGGTGAAGGCTTGTACAGGTGGATTCTATGTCTACAAGTTAAATGCAACTCCTGCATGTAATCTGGCATACTGTACAGGTGAGTAGCTGGGAATTGGGTTACTCTGGGGTTCTTAGTAGTGTGTGGCTCATGAACCCTTCTGTTTGACATCCTTTTCTTCTCCCCATGCATTGTAGACCCCAATACTGCTGATGCAACTGAGCCAGAATGTGACCTGGACTGTTCCCCCCAAGAGGAATGCCGACTTGTCAATGGCACCTGGGGCTGTCACTGCAGACCAGACCTCAATATTTCTGGTAGGTACAAGTATGGGAAGACTGGTGGGGAACTAAAGTTCTTTGTCCATGCTGGGTATAGGCAGAAGCTATAAACTATAAGTAGTAAGGAAGTGGTTGTTGGAACATTTGTTGCTCTATACTGATATATGCATTTCAATTTAACAAGTATTTATTAAGCATCATTGGGTATTGGGTACTGTGCACTAGAGATGCAAAGATAGTATAGACACATGCTGTGTGGATATGCAACCAAGCCACAAGCTCTACCAACACTGACCTTGAGCAAAATTAGGATTAGTTTCCCTTTCTTGAACAGTCTCCAGTTTCACAGCATCCTTTAAATCAATAAATCAACAAGCAATTTATTAGAGATCCACTATATGCCAGGAGCTGGGCTGGGTATAGGGAGATCAAAGACAAAAGTGAAACAATTCCTGTCCTCAGGGTGCTTACAGCTCCTTTGGGTTCCCATTATCTGTCTTTGTAAACCCATTAACTGATGGCATGCACAGTAGATCCTTAATATTGCTTGTTAATTGAAAGAACATTGAGAAGTTGGAGAGCAACCAAGGGAGGGAAGCCACGACGCCTCGATTTCCTAGTTTTGCTAAGTCATTGTTCCAGAACTTAGCCTGACTAGTATTAGGGTTATCCAGTCTCATTTTTGCTCCCTCACCCTTCACCTCTGTCAAAGTGTTGAGGGTATCATCTTCCCTAACTTTCTGTGTCCGATGTGGTCTTACCAATGCATTTGTGCTAAGTTCCAGAAATCTCCCTGCTCTCCATGCCCTGAAAAGTATTTATTTTGTCAAAGGTATTACAATGAAGGCTTAAAGCCCAAGCTTTTTCATTTTGTTTTTGTTGTTGCTCAGTCATTTCAGTTGTGTCTAACTCTTCATGATGCCATTTGGGGTTTTCTTGTAAAACTGAGACAAACAGGGTCAAGTGACTTGCCCAGGGTCACAAAGCCAGTAAGTGTCTGAGGCCAGACTTGTACTCAGGAAGATGAGTCTTCCTGACTCCAGGCCTAGACCTCTATCCACTGTACCATCTAGCTGCTTCTTTTCATTTTGTAGCAAGAAAAAAAAACAGATTTTACTGAGGATACTTTTTTGTCCCATGTTTCCCAATAAGGTGACACAAGTGCTCATTTTTATTGATGCTGTCAATTATTTTATTATAAAGCACAAAGCAGTAGAAAATGCACTGAATTTGGAGTTGGAGGACATGAGTTCAAGTCTTAAACATCTGTGTAATCTTGGATAAGCTACTGAGCCTCAGTTTACTCATCTGCAAAATGGGAAGATTGTACTAGGTGACTCTTAGATGACCTAAGAGGCTCCTTCTAGATCTAAGTCTATAATCCTAAGATTCTACGTCCATTTGCCTGCTTCCTTATTTCAAATTCCATTGTATTTCTCTCATAAGACATTCAAACTCCTGACCCTGGGAACTGGCATTTTCACTAGCTGTTCCTCATGTGTGGAAATCTCTTTATGTCCATCTCCTGACCTCCCTAACTTTCTTCAAAGCCCAACAAAAATCTTACCTTCCACAGGAAGCCTTTCCCTCTCTTCCTTATTTCTAGTGCCTTTCAATTTATCCTGGATATAGCTTGTTTGTACATAATTGTTTGCATATTATCTTCCCCATTAGACTGTGAAACTCTTTGGGAGCAACGACTATCTTTCACCTTTCTTTGTGTCTCATTGCTCAGCACAGTTCCCAGAATATGGTAGGTGGTTATCAAATGTATATTGAATGTTTACTGACTGGCATGTCTGGTGAGTTTTCAGATATTGCCAACTTGCACCCTCTACTGAAATGTGGAGCCAATGACATCAGACTGTCTCTAGACAAGTGCCAGCTAGAGAGTTTGGGGTACACTGGAGAGATATTTGCCTACCTCAGAGACAGGAACTGCAGTGGATTTTTGGAGACAAATGAGAGCAACCAGCTGTTGGTGGTGAGCCCAGCACGGGTTGGAGCCTGTGGAACAACTCTGGAGGTAGGCTTAGTTCAACACTTTCTTTTCTAGGAGATAGAAAGAGATCAGAAGAAGGCCAGGACTGATGTTTCCCATCTTCCTCAAAATAACAATATTCTATTTTTTAACTTGCAACAACAGCAATGACAACCACTACCTCTCACATTCCACTGCCCACTGAAAACACGTTGGATGACAATCTAGGGTTTGGATTTGCCATGCCAGATAATAATGTCAATTCTCTATTGTGGAGAAAGAGTAAATAACCCTTACCTTTGTCAGTCCCTTCATGAGTGAGGTCTTTATGAACTTAAGCTTCTTGTCAACAGAATGTTTCTAGGGACATTCTGAAGCTTGACATCCAATTTTGGTTGGGTTGCTGAAATCATTATCTTGCATTAAGATGGTAATGGTAATAATGTGTGTTGGTAAATGCTTTACAACCAGATCTCTTGGGAGGGGAAAGCATGCTTGACACACTGTGGAGCTGAATATGTATTATTAATATTTTCTCCATTACTTTCTTAAGTCTGGACAATCAACAAAACAACAAACCAAGCCTTGATTTGTAGTGTTTGGAATTTCAGAGGTATAAATGCTCACATTCAAAATTTAACATCAGCTTTCCAACTGGTTGAGCTGTCTCCAGCACATCTCTAAATTGCTAACATTTCTGTAACACTTTAATGATGGGAAAGTGTTTTACATAGATGATCTCATTTAATAAAAATCTTACCATAGCAGTGATCAAAAATATGGAAATTTTTACCCCACATTTAATCCTTGAAGACCCAGAGAACTTTAAGGGATATATATACTACATCTAGAATTAAATTAATTTCATCCCTACAAATAGCACTAATGCCCTTCAAAGCTGAATTCTTGAGAGAGGACACTTCAATGAAAAACAGTAGGATAAGAATACACTCACGGAAAAATCCAAATTATAGAGGGAATAATGAATGAGCTAGATGGTGCAGTGGACAGAGTGCCAGGCCTGCAGTCAAGGTGACTCCTCTTCCTGAGTTAAAATCTGGCCTTATTAGTTGTGTGACCCTGGGCAAGTCACTTAACCCTGCCTCAGTTTCTTCATCTATAAAGTGAGCTGGAGAAGGAAATGGCAAACCACTCCAGTCTGCCAAAAAAAACTCCAAATGGGGTCATGAAGAGTTGAAAATGACTGAACAACAACAACAGGAGTTAGAAGCCATGGGTTCTAGTTCTAGCTACACCTTGGTTTCATTATTTGTTGAATGAAGAAACCAGATGATTTGGAAGGTGACCTTGAACTCTAGAATCCATCATCACCATTCAATGATGATGATAATAAAAAAAATAGTGATTCTAAGCCCTTTGAGGAACTATGATGTCCTTTTACTGGTTGGATTTTATAATACTCTCTAAAAGTATCAAAAATTTATTTTTAAAAAATTAAAGTCAAGTAAAATGAATTTTGCCTTAAAAATTTCTTGAGAACATCCTGTTGCCTCTTCAGATAAATGAATATACATACACACATACATACATATATTTAAACACTTACGCACCCACATGTGTGTACATGATGGTGAGGGTAAGGGGTATGGTAAGGTGTTACTCTTTCAAGATAGAAACATAAAAGGCAATAAATGCCAATTTAAAAGGTAAAAACCACTATTGTGATAACCTGTGAAGATGCCTAAAGGACAGTATTTGAGAAATGCTGAAGCTGTTTCATTTGTCTAAAAATAAGGCTAATAACATGGAATATTTCTTTTTCCCCCAAGAGAAATGCAACTCATGCTATTTACAAAAACACGCTGACCTTGGCCAACCAGCTTATCATCAGAGACAGCATTTTCAAAATTGACTTTCAGTGTGCCTACCCCCTGGATATGAAAGTCAGTCTCCAAACAGCCACAAAGCCCATTGTCAGGTACAACACTGGAAGAGCTACCTTGGTGAATGGTGCATTCTATCAATATTTGCAATTGCAATTTACAGCATAGAGCATATGTGTAGTATGGATGGCACTAGCTGTATATCCTCATCTTCTCTGGTTACAAGAATATAACTATTGATCCACTGTCAAGAAAATATGAGTCAGGGCTCATTTGTGTTTACAATTGTTATGTCATTTTTTTCACTTGTATATAGCACCCATTTGCAATCCATTTTCACCCATTTTATCTTGGCTAGGATCGAAGAAACACTCTGAAGTTATGGAATAGATCCTAGCCAATAGCCATTTATTAAATGCCCATCATGTTCCAGGCACAGTGCTAAGTACTAGGGATACAAAGGATGGCAAAAGCCAACCCCTGCTCTTGAGGAGCTCATAGTCTAATGGGGTGATAACATGTAAACAAGTATATACAAACAAATAATATATAGGATAAATAGAAAATAATCAACAAAAGGAAGGCACTAGAATTATGAAGGATTGAAAAAGGTTTCCCATATAAGGCAGGATTTTACCTGGGACTTGAAGGAAGTCAGGAAAGCCAGGAGATAGAGATGAGGGGGGAAAGCATGGGGGACAGCCAGTGAAAATGCTCAGAGCTATGAAGTAAGAGTGTTTATTGAAGGAGGCCAGTATCAAAGAATATGTGTGTGTGTAGAATGTATAAGGTGTAAGAAGACTGGATAAGTGGTGTGGGGAGTAGGTCAAGGTTAAGTAGACCATAAAGAGATCAAACACTTAAAACCTTGGCTTCAAATGTATTTTTACCATTGGAGATAACTGCTTATATTTCATAAACCCTGAATACAGTTCATTGTTATTCTCCTCTGGTTGGAAACAACTCCCTTCCCTACACTTTTCTCATCAATTTTGTTACTTATCTCTAATGCCCTTGTCATACAATGATGCATGTTACAATTGTCTTTGTGGCTTAATCCCAATGACTGTAAGCTCCAGGGCATTGATATTGTATTGTCTAAATGATATGTCTTCCTTATCATTTATCATAGTGCTTTGCACACAGTTGGCTTTTAATAAATATTTGTTGAATGAGTGTATGAATGAAAATTTAAAGGCTGATGTTTCTACCATTATGGTCTTGTTCCAGTGCTCTGAACATTAATGCCACTGGCTCAGGAAAATTCCTAGTGAGAATGGCTCTCTTCCAAGACCAGAATTACACCTCCCCTTATGAAGGTGCCATGGCTGTATTGTCTGTTGAATCCATGCTCTATGTGGGTGCCATTTTATACCAAGGGGATACCTCCCAGTTCAACCTACTGATGAAGAACTGCTACGCCACACCCACTAAAGATCCAACTGACCCCTTGAAGTATTTCATCATTAGGAACAGGTATTTGCCAGTCAATGGTTGCCCAGGGGCAAAACTAAATTTCAGCTATAGGACTTGGGCCATCTGAGTCCTCTTAGAAGGATAACCCTACCATTGTCACCCTCACAGCTGCCCAAACTTATATGATTCAACCATCAGAGTGGAGGAGAATGGGGTATCTACTGAAGGTCGCTTTTCAGTTCAAGTGTTTATGTTTGCTGGAAATCATGACCTTGTCTACCTGCACTGTGAAGTTTATCTCTGTGACAGTCTCAAAGAACGATGTCGTCCAGTAAGTGCATCTTGAATATGATTGAATTCTTCTGCAGTGTTCACAATCAGTGTGCATTTATACGTTATAAAAAGCATACTACCTAAAATAGCTTAGGATAACCATTTTCTCTGGGTGTTTTTCACTCCATTTCATGCTGGGAATTTTTTTAAAAAAGAGATTACTGAGAAGCAAAGGACAAAATCCATTCCACTAAATCAAGGAGACTGTCTGCAGGAAGGCACCAGTGTCAAGCAAAGGGGAAACGTACATTTCATTCAACATTTATGGCAACTCACTCAGAAGAGGGGGAAAATTTGGAAATGGGAGATGGGAATCAAAGCTGGGAGAAAGTTTGCTTACTTGAAGAGAGTGGATGGGAAAGGTAGGGAGGTAAAGGAGGTCATGTATCATGGGGTGGGTTGGAGGAGTGGTCTGGAGGTTGTAAGAGTCTAAATCTGTTACAAAAAGATGAGGATCCAATTGAGATCACTTTGGGGACTGGTAAGGATAACATTTCAGACAAAAATACTATATGAATAGCATTTAGAGATATTTGGATCAGGACAAAGGAAAAGTAGAAGATCTAATAAAGGAAAACTTAGAGTATTCTTAATGTGGAAGACATACGGAAAGTATGACTGATTCCAGAGTTAGTGCTGCTAGAGTCAGGGGCATGTGTCAGTTGGAAATCTTCAGTTAGAAACTAATCTGATGGGAATTTTCCACTCTAACAGTCTTGCTCTGGAATTCAACACCGCAGTGAAGTTACTATCGACACAGCTCATGTTCTGGATTTGGGACCTATTGCCCGGAGAGGTAAAAAGAACTTAATGATGATGAGAGTGTGAGGTCATCAATAACATCCTTGGAGGAAGGATCCAATTAACTTTCTATTTGGTTAATGGATTTGGTGATTAGGACATTATTGGTGACCTTGGAGAGAGTATTTTCAGTAGTAAGATGGAAGGGGTGGGGACTACATGGTAGGGGTTTGGGAAGTGAGGAGGTGGTGAGAAAATAAGTCATTAAGAGAGAGAGGAGAGATGGGAGTCAGCTCAAATGGAGATCAGGGTCAAAAGAAGGATTTAAGCCACGAGAGTATGTTATTGGATGAGGAGGATACAAGAAAGAGAAGGGTTGGTTGATGGAAAACAGCTTGAAAACAATAAGGGCAGCTTTAAAGGGTGAAAGAAGTCAAGAAGAGGCAATAAGCATATTGCATATTGAGGAGGCAGGTGTATGTTGGGGGAGGATACAGCCTTTACACAGCTTTACCTTAATATGCTTATTGGTTGAGCTTAAGGTTGCTTTTTTTTTTTAATTTAAAAAATTATTTTTTAGGACTCATTTCCCCATGTTCCATGCCTTACAGCTTCCTTTACTTATTAATCAATCAACAGACACTTATTAAGCCTCTCCTATGTGCCAGGGATTGTGCTAGGCACTGGGGATACAACAACAAAAGTGAAATAGTCCTTGCCCTCAAGGAGCTTACAATCTAGTTGGGGGAGGACAATGTGTACATATAGAGTTACATACAAAATAGATACAAGGCAATTTAATAAATTTTTGGGAGGGGTAGTGGTGAAGGTACTAGTGGTTCAGGCAGAGTTTGGGAATAAGGAAAAGCTTCATGTAGGAGGTACTGTCTGAGCTGAGCATTGAAGGACACATTAGGGATTATAAGCGGCATAGGTAAGGAGTGCATTCTGGGCATAGCAGACAAAGGCAGAAATGGAAATGTAGTATTAGGTATAATTGACAGTAAGAAATCTAATTTGGTTAAACTATAGTGTATATGAAGGGGATTGATGTGTTTATTACACAGTAAACTTTTCCATGGCTGGAACAGTAAGTTGAGGATTAGCAAAGGAGTTTATATTTGGTCCTTGAAATAACAGGGAGCCACTGGAGTTTATTGAGCTGAGGGGTGACTTGGTCAGACTTGCTTTTT
The DNA here is from genome assembly GCF_900497805.2 of Vombatus ursinus. Lineage (NCBI taxonomy): Eukaryota > Metazoa > Chordata > Mammalia > Diprotodontia > Vombatidae > Vombatus > Vombatus ursinus. The sequence goes on from NW_020954585.1 coordinate 9,064,885, forward strand.
AGATCTTTAGGAAGATGACTTCATTGGCTGTGTGGAGGAGAATGGAGTGGAGAAGGGGAGAGATTTGAGGTAGTGAGGTCAATTAGGAGGCTATTGCTGTAGTCCAGGTGGAAAATAATTAGGATCTGAATTAGGATATGATCCGAGAAGAGAGAAAGTGAAGGATCCAAGGAATATTGTTGAGGTGGCAAGATCTGGCAACTCAGTGCTATATGGGGTGAGTGGGAATGGTCTGTCATTACTACATATCAAAAAGACCACTTGGGGGTAGGGAAAGGAAGGAAACAATAGGTTTCTCTGAGTAGGTTCTGCTTTAAAGCTTTGAGCTGTCCTGCCTTCCTGTTGAGATTTAAATGTGATAAACCATTCATTTTCCCCATCATTTTTCATACTATTACTCTTCAGAAGCAGGATGACTTAAGGGCTGCAAGAACTTAGCTGATAAGACACTCACCTTTATGTTCTTGTTGGTAGGTTCCCCATCTGTCCCTGTCACAAGTGGAACCGCCACCCCCTTAGGTAAGTTATTCCTTTTGCCTTCCTTCCTTCCCTTTCTCCCTCCCTCCCTCTCTCCCTTACTTCCCTTTTCTCTTCCCTCCCTCCTATCTCCCTCCCTCTTAACTTCCTTTCTCCTTCCCTCCTTCCCTCCCTCCCTTCCTTCCTTCCTTTTCATCATTCTCTCCTTCTAGCAGCTATACAAAATTAATTAATTCTCTATCTCCATTCTTCCCCTTTTTATCTCTCCTGCTTGGTTTTTGCCCCAGATAATAAGCTACAATAAGGAATACAGATAAAGGAAGCCTGAAAACACTCCAACCATAAGCCATACAATTAGAATACAATAAAAGTCATCATGGCAGCTAGGTGGCTCAGTGGATAGAACTCTGTGCCTGGAGTCAGGAAGACCTGAGTTCAAATGTAGCCTCAGGCACTTACTAGCTATGTGATTGTGGACAAGACACTTAACCTGTTTGCCTTAATCCACTAGAGAAGGAAATGGCAAACCAATCTGGGATCTTTGCCAAGAAAACCCCATGAATAGTATTGGCATACTATGGTCCTTGGGATCACAAAGAGTCAAACAGGACTGAATGTCTGAACAACCAAAAAATCACCAAACAAGTGCATCAAGATGACAACCTACATCATGCTTAACACAGAATACATTCAAAACAACTTAGACAATATTATTTTATAAAAGTAATAGTCAAACCTTGGAATGGATGACTAACTTCAGAATTTCTACCTGTGGAGATCTTTAAAGTCAGAAAAATCTTCTCAATAGACTGGTCTATTGATATAGCCAAAAGGCAGAAAGACTGAGTAGACAAGACATATGTTATAGTAAGAAGAGCACTAAAATGAAGGACAGGGAGCTGGGCTTCACTCAAAACCCAACTACTTACTATCTGTGTTACACTAGACAAGTCTTCTCTCCATTCTGGACTTTAGTTTTCTCACCTGTAAAACTAGAGAGCTGTACTGGATGATTTCTGGTTTGCCTCTAAGCCAAGGACTCTTAATCTTTTTGTACCATGGATCCCTTGGGCAGTTTGGTGAAGCCTACAGGCCCCTTCTTAGAAGAATGTTTTTAAAAATATCAAATGAAATTCATAGGAATACAAAAGAATTCAATGGTATTGAAATACAATCATTAAAGTAATGATGATGATGATGATGATGAAACCAATGTCATAGACTCCTTGTTAAAAACCCTTGCTTTAGGGCCTTTCTCTTTCTCTGGCTGAATCAATGCTATTAAGTTATAGGCAGCAAGGTTATATAAAGAAGAAAGTAGAAGAAAGAGTGAAATCAGAACGAGATAAGAAATAAGGTGTGTATATATATGTGTGTGTGTACATATGTGTATATATGTATATAGATGTGTGTATATATATATATATACATATGTATGTATATAGGTAATAAGGAAAATGGGAAAAGTACTGGAATTAGGAGTCATGAGACATATTCTAGTGCTAGTTCTGTCACTAAGCAGCTACCTAGACTTGAGTTAGTCCTTTAACCTCTTGAAGTCTCAATTTTTTTGTTTGTATAATGAGGATAATAATACAAAGCCTGCCTACCTCCTACTACTGCTATAGGGATGTGAGGGATCAGGAGTGGGGGTGGGGAGGAATCGCAGAGCCATCATTTTCTCAGTGTCAGCATCTCCTCTTCCACTCACAGTGTTAGAGAGTTGCCTAGGTCATTGAGAGGTTAAGTGACTTGCCAATGGTCACACAGCTAGCATATGTCACAGATGGGACTTGAGCTAGGTCTTGCTGACTCTGAGGTGAGCTTTTTATCCACTATAAAACACTACCTTCAAGGTGGACAAAGCTTACAACAGCACATAATCATTGTTGTTTAGTCATTTCAGTTGTGTATAACTCTTCATGACCCCATTTGGGGTTTTATTGGCAACGATACTGTAATGGTTTGCTATTTCTTCCTCCTGAAACAAACAGGATTAAGTGACTTGCCCAGGGTCACAGAGCTAGTAAGCATCTGAGGCGGGATTTTAACTCGAGATGAGTCTTCCTGACACCAAGCTCAGCACTCTATCCGCTGCACCACTTAGCTGCGCTGTATCATACAGTCTTGCAAATTACAAGGCTAGTAAGTATAAGATATACAAATATAGGCAATGTGCATATGAGAGAGGGCCTTGTATAGTTATCAGTGACTGCAGCCACACTGGCTAGATGCCACCTTTTGGCCTGAAGTCTATTCAGAAGGTAAGTTCTTTCTCTCCTACCCCAGTGCAGTGAACAGTAGAAATCCAGTTTGGGTTCGATGACAGCCCTCAACACACCATCAAAGCCTGAGATCAGAGGAGGATAATTTGCCATTTTCTCTTTTATGTTTCAGGGTTCCTAATGATCTGGCCAGGGCTGTTGCTGTCTGTCCTTGGGATTTTGCTGTTCCATTAATCTAGCTGGATATCATGCCCTTTGCTATAAGAATGGTGCCCTCGTCTATCAAATGAAGCTCACACATCCTGGACATTGCCCTTTAACTCTCCAAAGAACATAGAGAATATGATTTAGTAATAGCTATGAAGTAGGGGGCAAGTATGTAGTATCTCTTTAAAAAAATTGACAGAAGTAGTCAGTGCCTTTATCTTATTTCTCTTTCAGAGGAATAGCTTTCAACTAGAGACCTTATATATCTATTTTGGTCTGTGCCTCACTTAGCAGTAGGGAAGATCCTTTAAGGAGAGCCCTCTAGGTTCCTGGCATGGTATGAAGAATCTGCATGCTAGACTAAGGCTTTATCTCAACCTGGTCCTGAAGCTAGGAATGACACAAGGGTCCTCTAATGTCAGCCCCTAGGCCCAGTAGAGGGGGAGGTGGGTTGACTTATTGACTAGAGCTGCTTGGTTATGGATGCAGAGATCTAAGTGTGAACTAATGGGCCAGTTCCCCATGATGCATCCCCATCTGCCTCATACTATGAAATTTCCTTAGCCTGAGGTGTTAAATGATGATGGAGGCTAGAGCTGAGAAAGCCAATGAATGACTCCCCCCAAACCCCTTACCATCACCCCCAACCTCTGATTCTGGTTAATGAGATTATGGAGTAATAAGCAGCTACCAAAGTGGAATCCAGCCCAGTTCTAGAGAAAGCTTTAATAAATATTCATCAAGCATATGACTGAGGTGGCCTGGCTGGGCAGTGTTCATTGCTCTCAAACCTCCTAAAGAGGGAAAACAGAAATAGAATGTAGTAGCTTTGGATTTGAAGTTACTAGTCACTCTGGGTGACCTTGGGCAAATCATTTAATCTCTCTAAGTCTCAGTTTCCTTACTTATAAAATGAGGACATGAAACTAAATTATGATAAGGCCTATTCTTACTATGTTACATATGCGGCATCCTGATTGTTCTACCAAGAACTTTCGTGGTCCCAGGAAAAGTTGACATAAATCTATGTGAGACTCCTGGACACAAACTCCATTTTTCTTGTGGGAAGAAACATCTGGAAATAATTGCTTAAAGACTGAGATCTAATGGTGGGAGTGGAAATGACTCACTACAACATCACCTCCTGCCACCACATGGTTTATAATAACAATATTAAGAATGCATATTTAACACAAAGTGCTTGAACAGAAACTCATTTAAATCTCAAAATAGCCATACTAGCTATGTAATGCAAGTATAATAATATCCATTTCACAAATGAGGAAACTGAGGCTCAGGGGCCACATAGTTTTTGGCAGGACTGGAACAGGAACTCATTCTTTAAACTCCAAGTTCGATGCTCTTCTAACCATACCACACTAGTCTAAAGAAAAGTTTGGCTAGAATGGTATTTTTTGTGATGCCCATGTCCCTGAACACCTAATTCCAAACTACTAGATTTCTGTCCTCTTTTCTCTATTCCCATCTTTTTGTATCCTCAACTACTCTCTTTATGTCATTTTTCCATCAAAAAAAAAGATTCCCTGATAAGCAGTGGATTTAACTTAGGATGTGGAGTCAGGAAGACCTGAGTTCACATCCTGCCTCAGACACTTTAACTGACTTTTTGACTCTGGGTGCCATTTAACCTCATTTGTCTTAGCTTCCTCATCTTTAAAAAGAAGATAATAATAGCATCTACATCCAAGAGTTGTGCTAGTTATTATTATTAAATTCACTTTTTTTTCCTCCAAAGAAGGTAAGGGGTTAAAAACTTCCATTTCCAGCTAGGGTACAACTTGAGACATGCTATCTTCTTCATTTTTGCTTCAGTTTCCTTCTCTGTAAAATTTGGATAATGTCTGCCTTGCCCACCTTACAACACTGCTGAAAAGATCAAATGAGAAAATTCATATTAAAGGGCTTTGAAAAGTATGAAACACTCTACAAATATAATATATTACTATTATTATTGTCATTATTATTATTATTAGTTCTCTCACAATAGAATTGTTGCAGGAGGCCATCAGCTCCTCTCATAAAACATGAATGCCATAGCTATGGCATGATTAATAGAATGCCTCATACCAGTCTAGTTGTTATTGTTTATCAGAGTTTTATTCTTAATAAAGCTAATAATGATAATAGTTTGTAGTAATGATGAAAAGTACAGTGAATTTGGTTCTTTTTATGCTTTTGCACTATGCTTTTTAAATCATCTAGCTTCATGCCCTCATTTTATAGATTAGGAAACTGAGCCTCAGAGTGATTAAATGAACTGTCCAAGGTCACACAAAGTGATCATTCAAATCCAGTCATTTTGAATTGAACTCTACTACATTCTACTTCCTCTACCTTCTCTCTTAACTTTTTTGTTCTGGCATTTAGGAAGGGTATTTTCTTTTAGATACCTTGTGATTTCCAAAGCTAAAGCTTGAATGGAATAGATGAAAAATTGACTTTCTTGGACACAATGAAAGTGGGTTCCTTCTTACTCTGCCATCAAAACTCACCCCCACCAATCTTGCCTGGAAAAAAATTCCTGGCAGCTTGAGGATGATTCCAATGTGGTTTTATTTGCTCTCTCAATGCCACCTACTGGCTTGCAATGGAAAGATTCTTCCCCAGACAAGATAGACATGCTTCCATTTCTTAACACATATCAACACAGACTCATAAAATTGTAGAGCTGAAAAAGACTTCAGGCACCATATAGTACAACCCTATCAGTCTGAAGAAGGGAAACACATTCAGAGAAGTGAATTCATTTACATAAGATAACACAGAGAGTGGTAGAGAAAAATAGCTCATATTTATTTTGTATTTTATAGTTTACAAAGCATTTTTCTTGTAATGGCCGTTGGAGGTTGGAAGTTTTAATATTAGCATCTTCATTTTTCAGATAGAGAAAATCCAGATCTCCTGATTTTCATTCAGTTCAATGACTTTCATGCTTTTCTGAATCTCTGAGTCACAGGATCTTGGATTTTGGTGACTACTAGCCCAACACTTTTACTTTATTGATAAGGAAATGGAAACTCGGAGATGTTAAGAGACTTGTACAAGATAACATAGCTAATACTTTTCTGAGATGGGATTTGATGCCCCAATTTGCCCTGCTTCATTCTCCTAAGCCAGCAGGGCAAAAAGGAATTGTTTTCCTTGGAGGAGTAGTGTAAATCTGAGGATGGGGATCAGTTCAAAGACCATCTATGTCAATCATAAAATCTGACACTGAAGATTTAACATACTTTAAGAATCTGATTCAGTAGGGGGATACTATTATCCATGTTTTCCAAATAAGACAATTAAGGCTCAAAGAAGAGTGGTCTGATGTACTCTCAGAACCTGAAATTCTGCCTTTTAGTGCAGGACGTTTTCCACTGTACAAGTGTTTGGGTTCAAAATGTTTCTCCCATAGTGGAATTATTACAGGAGCCTGACAGTCTTCTTCCTATAAAAGATAAATGAATATCATGGTCACACCATGCATGCTAGTATGCCTTCTGCAAATCATTTTCAGGATCCAGAAAATATCTCCCTTTTGTATCATTCCTAAGGATGAAGGCTGATGCTTATGGATATACGTGTTTTCCTTGGGTTCCCAGTATGTTTAGGAGAAGAGACCTTCAGACTGCCAAGAGCTAAGAAAGTCCCTTCTCACAACAACAACAACAACAATGATGATGATGATGGTGAAAACGGCAATGACAACAACAACAACAATAACATAGCGTATGAAGTGCTGAATTTGTAGCCAGCAAGACATGGGCTCAAATCCTGTCTCAGAAAATTATTAGCTGTGTGATCCTGTGCAAGTCCCTTAACTTTGTCAGGCCTCAGTTTCTTCAGCTTCAAAATGAGGGGGTTGGACTAGATGACCTCTGAAGGTCTCTTCCAGTTCTAGATCTGTGATTTTAAATTCTAGTTCTGAAGCAGATCCCTGACAGTGTTTCTAGCACCAGGGAGAGCTCCTCTGTTAGGTAGGCAGCTGCAGTGGTAGGGGTTGGTTACACACTGCCTAGGAAAACACACTGAAAGACCACTTGTTTCATCTTTTTAGTGTGTCTTTATGAACAACAAAAACATACTTTCATAGATTCTAGGGGCTGGAAAGGACGTTAAAGATCACGTAACCCAATACTCTAATTTAACAGTTGAGGAAACGGGTCTAGAGAGTCAAAGGACTGGACCAAGGTCATACAAGTGATAGAGTTGTGTGGTTCTCTGACTAAATCCAGTACTCTTTCCACTATATCAAGTTTGTCTGTTTTCCAGTTACTAAACACTGGAATCCAGAGAACAAACTTAAAGATTATAGTTATTCTCTAAATAACCACACAGGGTGTGTAACTTCCCAAAGGGGAGGCTGAGGCTGAGATATAGTCAGTGATTTGCCTCAGGTCAGAGAGCTGATAAAAGGCAGAGATAGGAATCAAACCCAGGTCCCCTAACTCTAGAGCTTATGTTTTTTGTTTTGTTTTGTTTTTGCTTAATGTCACAATGCCTACAAATAGACTATTTCGCCTTCCTGCTGGTGCTTTAGGGATTTTCTACTGAGCTGACTTACATAGGTATTCCCTCCTCTCCCCCTTTAAGAAAAGGAATACCCAAGATTTCATCTTTAGAATAGTCTTTGTAATATTAATCTTTTTCACTCATTTAGTGTTATCCTGGCTCAGACACATACTACCTGTTTTCCCCTCAGCAATTTACTTAGCCTTTCTTTACCTCACTTTTCTTATCTGCAAAATAGGGATAATTTATAGTACCTGCTTCCCAGAGCTGCCTCTCACCACCAAATGGAGGTGGCATTTAAATCTGGTCTTTCTGACTCCACATCTACACTCTTTCCACTGCACCTATGAGACCTTTCATTTTCCCTTCACAAATAGCCCATGAGTTAAGTAAAGCAGAGATTATAGTCTGAGTTTTAAAAGTGATGAAATTTGTTTCTGGCAGCATGGTGTAATGGAGAGAGCATTGAATTGTGGATCAGTTCACATGCTGTAGTCCAGATTCTGGTACAAACTAACTATACGATTTTAGATAAATCAATTTACCAATCTGTGCTTCAATTTGTTCGTCTATATTATGAAGTGTAGGGCTAGAGGACCTCTTAGGTTCTTCTCAGCTCTAACTTCCAGGATTCTATGATTCTATAACTTGGATGGGCATATCCCATTCCTATAACTTAGATAATGGCAAAAGCAACTAGTCCATGTCTCCTGCCACTCAGTTCCAGGTGCCGTTTGAGTGAACTAAAGTGGAGGAAGGGGATAACAAAGAAGCTTTCCCCCCTAGAATCTCCCCTTCCCCCAGCCGCCTGTTATTACCAGACTCCCAGAATCTAAGTTTCATTAGGTGACTGTGCAATACTGGCTTATCACTGGCCTGGCAGTAGAGGGCGCTGTGGGAACATGCCCACACAAAACGTGTAGCTAATGAAGAATGTGCCTCTGCTAGAATTCACGCCCCAGTTGCTACTCCGAAGTGTGCTCCTCTATTCTATTTAGTGACAGAAAACTATACAATTTAGAAAGAAAGGAGTAATACAGATTCCCACTTTCTGATGAAAAACTTGGTGGCAATTAATATGTCATGGTAATAAAAAAAATCAAAATTCTCAAATTCAAAGAATTTTTTCCTTTTTTAGATTTCCTTTCCTTCTACTCTCCCCATTTTCTTTCCTGAAGTGTATTCCCAAAGGACAGAAAATGATACAATTTACAAATCAATCCTAAGTTTCTTCCTTCCTTCCTTCCTTCCTTCCTTCCTTCCTTCCTTCCTTCCTTCCTTCCTTTCTTCCTTCCTTCCTTCCCTCCCTCCCTCTTTCTTCTCTTCTTCTCCTTTCTTTCTCTCTCTCCTTTCCTTCTCTTATTCATTACTCATATCTCCTCTTTTTTTCCCATTTTATTCTTCCTTCTTCTCCACTTCCTTGTCTTCTTTCTCTTCATCTTTCTCCTCTTCCTCCTCCTCCTCCTCCTCCTTCTCTTTCTCCTTCTGCTTCTCTTCCTCCTCCTCCTTCCCCTTCCCCTTTTTCTTCTTGTTCTCCTCCTCCTTCTTCACCTTACCCCTTCAATAGTTGTATTAGGCCAGGTTGGTACTCCAGGTTTAAAACTGGAATGAAATTACATGGTTGTAGGCCATCTAACAAAAGGAAGCTTACTTAGCCATATCAGGGGAAGGATACTAAAAATCAGGGAAAAGAATATTCATCAAGAAGACAGTAGAGCATTGCTCTTCTATAGGTGATCTGTGGTTAGAAGCTCAAGGAAGGAAATGGAGTCCTTTGTGACTTGGCTGTTTTTGTTCTCAGTTAACCAAGAAAATATGCCAATGGTCTGATAATTAGTCCACTAAGCCAACTTTTTTGGAGGTTTTTTTTTGTCTATGTTTTCTTTCACAGAATGATTTGTATGGAAATATGTTTTGCATGACTACATATGTATTTATGTCAAAATTATGTCAAATCCTTCCCAATGGGGGGGGAAGAGGAGAGAAAGAGAAAATTTGAAACTCAAAATTTGAAAAAAAAAAGAATTTTAAAATTATTTTACATGTAATTGGGAAAAACATAATATTAAATAAGAAATGATTTTTACAACAATGTGACATGAAAGTTAAAGAAGATCAATTAGAGGGCTATTGGGGATAGTACAGGTGACAAATCATAAGGGCTTGGACTAATGTGGTAGCAGCAGGAAAGGAAGAACTTAGAATTACATTATGAGGGAAGATTTAACATGACGGAATTACTTCTCATACTTATTGAAAGTTGCAGGGAGCAGCTAGGTGGCACAGTGGATAGAGCACCGGCCCTGAAGTCAGGAGGACCTGAGTTCAAATATGGCCTCAGACCAAACACTTGACACTTACTAGCTGTGTAATAGCTGTGTGACCTTGGGCAAGTCACTTAACCCCAACTGCCTAAAAAAAAAAAGTTGCAGAGAAGGAGTAAGCTGAGAAGTAGGAGAAATAAGTCAAGAGAGAATGGAGTTTCAAAAATTGAGAGAATGAATGGCTGAAAAGGTTGTGGCATATGATTGTGAAGGAGCATTTTGTGCTATAAGAAATGATGAGGGGGTGGGGTAGCTAGGTGGCACAATGGATAGAGCACCAGCCCTGGAGTCAGGAGGGCTTGAGTTCAAATTCAGCCTCAGACTAGCTGTGTGATTCTGGGCAAGTCACTTAATCCCAATTGCCTCACTAAAAAACAGAACAGAACAAAACAAAACAAATTTTAAAAAATGATGAGGGGAATGATTTCAGAAAAAAAAATGGCAAGACCTATACGAACTGATGCAAAGAGAAGTGAGAAGAACCAGGAGATCATTATGCACAGTAACAGCCATGTTGTAATGATGATTAACTATGAAAGATTTGATCAGAAAGACTCTGATCAATATAATGATCCAATACAATTCCAAAGGACTTGAGATGTAAAATGCCATCTACCTCCAGAGAGAGAACTTATGAACTCTGAGTGCAAATTGAAGTATAATTTTCTCACTTTTTTTTTTTGCAATATGGCTAATATGGAAATGTTTTACATGATTTCACACGTGTAACTGATATGATTTCATTTGCCTTCACAGTGGATGGGAAAGGAGTGGGAGAAAGGGAGAGAATTTGGAACTCAATTGAAAAGGAAAAGAATGTTAAAAATGAATAAGTCCACTTTTGTGGGAAAAAAAAGAAATACTCTTTTGTTCTCATGTCCTCTATGCTCATTCACGTCTCTAACTCTGGCATGTTTGTCTCTGTGGTTTCCACTTTGATTTACAGTGGAAATTCAAGTTCTATCTTTCTCTCTATGGTTTCAATCATCTGTTAATCACCCTTCCTTCCCCATGATCTTAGAGGAAGTCCTGCCTTGCCTGGGCCTGACTATCAGAGTCAGTTATTAACTCTTTTTTGGGGGGGGGGTTGAAACCTTTTAACTTACTGCTTGCTTATTGATCAGAGCTGATATCCACAATCACCAAGAGGTTTGTTAGTTGAGTTGTCAGCAGTCAGAAGGGAAGAGGTTGGAAACAAATACATGTGACATTTATACAGCACTTCATATATATTGTTTTGTTTGATCCTTACAACAAGACAATGAGGTAAATACTAAAGATATTATTATCACCATTTTATAGATGAGGAAACTGAGACTCAGAGAGGTTTAGTACCTTGCTAACGATCACATAGCAGGCAAACAAGAGAAGCAGGTTTTGCCATAGTCTCTTACAACTCAAGGCCCAACACATTTTTCACTAAATCTTAAAGACACAAGAGAAAGGAGGAATGATTGATGGGTTGAATTCCTGGAGGGGGTAGGTGAGGACAATTCTTTAGCTTCCCCTAATAACCTATTATGGAGCTATCATCCATGAAATTATTTAATCTTTCTTGAGACTAATTCTATTTTTATCCAGTAATGCATACTACACATTTGCTGCCCAGTGTGGATAGCAGTCCTTTTTGTTTGTCTTAAATCTATACTTGCCTCCTTTGGCTTCTTTTGGTCCCTGGCTAGGATATTAGGGTAATTAGGGTAATCTATGCTAAAGTATTGGGACAGGAAGGACAATTCTGGAAATAAACTCCAGGTTACTAGCAATGAGAAGGGGCAAGAACCTTACTTGAAATTATTCCCAAATCCCTTTGTTTAATGGAACAAACCATGACATGATTTATCATGTAAACCTAAGATCACAGATTTAAAATTATAGGGGGCCCTACAAGTCATCTACTCCAACCTTCTCATTTTACTGATGAGGAAACTGAGACCTAAGAGGTTGTATTACTTGTCCAAGATCACATAGTTACAAAATGTTGGATGTGAGATTCAAACCCACCTTCTCAGACTCCAAATCCAACATTGTTTTCACCATACTACATTGATGATAGCAACAGAAGCCATTTCATTACTTCAATAGATCGGAGATCTCATCAATGTAGGCAGTCCTTTTGAATAATGCAGATTGTAACACATGCAAACTTACTTATTCTGTTTGATTCTTCTCTTATTCAGTCATTTTTGACTCTTTGTGACCCCATTTGGGTTTTTCTTGGCAAAGATACTGGAGTGGTTTGCTATTTCCTTCTCTAGCTCATTTTTTATAGATGAGGAAACTGAGGCAAATAGTGTGAAATGATTTGCCCAGGGTCACAAAGATAGTAAGTGTCTGAGGCCAGATTTGAACTCAGGAAGATGAGTCTTCCTGATTCCAGGCCTGGAGTACTATCCACTGTACCATTTGCTGCCTCTATAACCTTCTCCCATATCCTGGCATAAATTCTCCATAGCCATACCTCCCTCCTTAGTGTTTTAACATTCTGTGGGTACCAGTGCAGCATCTGGACTGTCCATCTCTTTTCACCCTTGTGATACTATTGGCCTACTTCTATTTTTTATCATGCACTCTCTCAATGATATCTTTTAGGATGATTCTTATATAAAATAATTATTGGTAATAAGCTACAGGCCACTTAAGCTCACCATGAATTTCAGAAGATTACAAGATCATAGATTTAGAGCTAGAAGAAACCCGAAAGGGCATCTAGACCAACCCTTCCATTTTCTAGATGAGGAAACTCATCCTCCTCATTGTCCTTTGGATTACCTGATTATTCAGAGATTGTGGGGTTTTGTGATCTCAACTCTAAGGATAGTGAATCATTTTTCTTAAGCTTTTATATAGATTAATAACAAGTCGATATACAGGCATAGTCCCATTACTTAAAAAAAAAATCTCTTCTTTTAACAAATGAGGAAAAAAGGAAAAGTGAAATTTCTTTCCCAAAGTCCATTAAAGGCAAGGTTCAACCTAAGACCCCAATCTATGGAGAAGATAGTTTTGTGTCAGAAAAAAGAATGGGATTGTAGAAAGTAATGCAAATTCAAACCAGTCAGTAATTTTCCTCCTGTTAAATTCTGGGCTCACCTCACTGTCTGTCTGCAGTGTCTGCCTAATAGATCTAGATCTATATATCATCTACATCTACTTATTTATATGAATGTATATGTGCATGTGTGGTGTCTGTATATTTGTATTATACACACACATACACGCACACTGGTGGACCAACTCAATGGGCTATTCATAAATTTAATATCATAGTCCAGACAATAATCATTCTTTTTCCATTTAATTTTTCCTATTTAGATTGTTAGGTGAATCTCTTTTGAATAAAAAAAGTTTCTATAGTTTCATAATGACAACATATATTCATAATGATAAGGATTTTTATAAAGCATATTCCTTACAACAACCTGGTGAAGGTAAAGAGATAATAGTAAGGTACATCTCTGGAGAACTGTTCATATGATTTTAGAGTTCTCTTCTGAGAGAAAATCTATACTGTTTGTGGAGGTACAGTGGGTGGAGTGCTGGGTCTGGAGTCAGGAACTTTGTTATGGTTGCTCAGTCCTTTCAATCATGTCCAACTCTTTGTTTCCCTTTTTGGGGGTTTTCTTGGCAAAGATACTGTAATGGTTTGTCATTTCCTTCTCCAGCTCATTTTACAGATGAGGAAACTGAGACAAACAGGGTTAAAAGACTTGCCCAGGGTCCCACAGCTAGTAAGTGTCAAGTGTTTGGTCTGAGGCCAGATTTGAACTCAGGTCCTCTTGACTCCAAGGCCAGAGCCCTGACTACTATACCACCTAGCTGCCCCCAAGAGGTCATTTTTTTAAACTTCTGGTTTGTATCTACATAATCATTTAACACATAGAAAGAAGCAATAGGACTATGTCACAAGTGAACTCTTGACCATCTCTGATCCTCAAAACTAATGGCTTAGGAAGTTTTGGAAACCATATTTGGGCATTTGTTGTTATGCCTGGGAGGGGCATAGCAAATTCCTTCTCTCATTTATAAACGCTAGATTCTGGCCAAAGAAATTATCAAGTAAGAGACTTCATAGATGGGGGGCATCAAGGGATCATGAGATGATATTTGAGCTAGTCCTTGAATTAAGGGAAAGGTCTCAACAGGTAGAGATGTAAAAGGAGACCATACTAGGCACAGGGACAATTTATATAAGCAAAACAGGTGGCAAAGGAAAGGATAGAAAAGGAAAGGATAGGACAGGAACTAACAAGCAATCCAATTAACATAGCTAATACTTGAGAGATAGCATGATGGAGCTTTTGAGTAAAAAAAAGACTTGGGTTCAATTTTTGACTCTAAAATATACTCACTGTGTGACCATGGGCAAATCACTCAACCTCTCAGTGCCCAAGACAAACTTTCTAAAGCTTCGAATTACAGATAGATGATAGGTTCTTTAAGGACAAGGTATGTTTTCACCTAAAAAAAAATCCATACACATACAATACTGACAGGAAGGGGGCATTTTCATGTAGCTAATCCTAAAAAATAAAATATAAACAGAAGATTAAAGAAAAATATCTGACTTCTGGGTTTGTCCACTTTGTAAGATCAGTTTGGCTTTTTATATCCCAAGATAAATTTGGTGACATTCATTGTGTTTTGTCCTCTTTGCTGCTGTCCCCCATGGGTCCCAACTGAGCATTAGGACCCACTCAGCAAGGAGACACCCCCTGAGCATTAGAAAGTACAGAATAATAACAGAGAAGAAAAAGTCCTGGGAAATAGAAGATTGGGGTACTAGTTCTGGCTTTGCCACTGATGATTGTGTGACCTTGGGTAAGTCAATTCAGTTTTCCAGTTCTGGTTTTCCTATTTGTTAGAGGAAAATTTTGGTCTTTAGTGAAATTATGTCTGCACATTGACTCAAGTCATTCACCTACACAAAATCTAAACACTAGCCTTTGAGGTGAATAAAACTGTGACCCAAAGTTTTCACTCTACCCTTCCTTCCCCTCTGCCACCATTGCCCAAAGTTCAGTCTCTGTTTTGGCTTTCTCCCTTTTGTTGTCACACTGCTCCCAAGATTTTCTACTGTCATGCTTCCCCCTTCATCCTTCCATCCTTCTCCTCCAGGGGTATGCTAGTAAATGTTTAACAACTAGCTTGGGGGGGGCAGAAATGTACACATGACATATTTTAAAATTTAATCCATAATACATTATATATTTTAACACCTAGGCAATCAGCGAAACAATAAATCAAACTTTGATTTATAGCCTTTTCTGATTTCTGAGTTGTAAATGCTCACACTGAAAATTTAACAATTGACTCCAGTTCTAGATAGTGCCAGCATACTCCTGCCTCCTCCCAACTGCATTTCCTCAGGTCCAGTCTCTCTTCAACTTAGGAGATAATTGGCAAATGTGATAAACTTATTGTACTATGCGATAATAGGAAGCTGTGGAAAGAGATGCCTGCTCAGGACCCTCCCTTCAGTTCCTAGGCTACACATAAGAGGCAGCTATGGCCTAGTGGAACAAGGACTGGGGGTCAGAGGCAGAGCTGAATTCCCAGCTGATACTTAGGAACCATGTGACTATAGGTAGTCATTTAATCATTCTAAGTCTCGGTTTACTCACCTGTACTTACTCTACCCATCCTACATAGTTGTGAGGAAAACACATTGAAGACTTGATAGTGCTATAAAAGTGTGAGCTATTGTCAACTAACATTCCCCCCTACCCCAAAAATGTGATTTTATTTCTGTGGAGAACTCCCACAGGTCAATTCAGATCAATCAACAAACATTTGTAATTATTCACTGTGTGCCAGATACAGTGTTAGGCACTGAGGATTTTTTTTTTAGGTGAAAACAAACCTTGTCCTTAAAGAACCTATCATCTATCTGTAATTCGAAGCTTTAGAAAGTTTGTCTTGGGCACTGAGAGGTTGAGTGATTTGCCCATGGTCACACAGCGAGTATATTTTAGAGTCAAAAATTGAACCCAAGTCTTTTTTTTACTCAAAAGCTCCATCATACTATCTCTCAAGTATTAGCTATGTTAATTGGATTGCTTGTTAGTTCCTGTCCTATCCTTTCCTTTTCTATCCTTTCCTTTGCCACCTGTTTTGCTTATATAAATTGTCCCTGTGCCTAGTATGGTCTCCTTTTACATCTCTACCTGTTGAGACCTTTCCCTTAATTCAAGGACTAGCTCAAATATCATCTCATGATCCCTTGATGCCCCCCATCTATGAAGTCTCTTACTTGATAAGACCCTCCAAATCAAACTAACATACATTCTGTTATCACAGAGACTTTTGTGCTTCAATAGATTATATCTCTAAGCAGCGATCCCTCTATTCACATTGATCTAAGCCCCTTAAACTGGTCCAGTTCTTCATAAAGAGTTGATGATAAAGAGTTATTTTAGTTCTCTAAAATATTAGCACTCTAAGATGTCCTATAACTTTAGGAGCCCATAAGCACCTATGAGCAACCTTGATACTCCAGCTACTTTAGGGCATCTATGGATAAACACTGGGCCTGGAGTCAGGAAGACTTGAGTTCAAATCTGGTTTCAGACATTTTCTATCTGGATGACCACTTGGACAAGATGCATAATCTCTGTTTGTTTACAATTGAGTTTCCTCAATTGCCTGGCATATATTAGGTACTATATAAATGCTTGTTTCCTTCCCTTCCCCTTCCCTCTACAGTTTGTCCAACTAACCAAGCAATTCTTTTCTTCGAAATTTAGTGTAGAAGAAGTATCATGGAGGCTGCACTTTAGGACCTGAGCTCTATACCTTTTAATATAGGACTCAATGTTGGTGAGAGTGATTTCCCAGCACTTGGCAACATCTAAAAAGAGGGAGAAGCAATGCCTACAAAGCACTATTGCTTAAACCACATTGTGCTCCCTGTTCAGAATACTACTCTGGACGAGCAGGCAACTTCCGTGGAACATAAGACAATTGTTCAAATAGGATAGCGTGTTCATTTGGAAATGTTTTCCAGCCCAATCACCAGCTTGTGCATTTGCCTGTCTCTTGACCTGGATATGAAGGAAGTACTGGGATATGGAAACAAGCGGCCGAGATCCCTGACAGTGGAAGCAGTAGGATTAGTTTTGACCAACTTTCACTCACATTGACCATCTGATTATTGACTTTTTAGGATACTCCTATATCCTGAAACCAGGATCCTTCTGCATCACTTCATAAATTATAATATTGGAATTTCTAAGTGCTTCTCCCTCTAATACTATGTTATACTTACTCTGTATGTATCTTGTATATACCAATTTAGGTACATGTGGTTTTCCCCAACCC
Organism: Vombatus ursinus; assembly: GCF_900497805.2. Taxonomy (NCBI): domain Eukaryota; kingdom Metazoa; phylum Chordata; class Mammalia; order Diprotodontia; family Vombatidae; genus Vombatus; species Vombatus ursinus. The sequence goes on from NW_020954585.1 coordinate 9,081,956, forward strand.
TAAGACAAGTAAGCTTCTGTAGAATAGGGATTGTTTTTGCCTTTTTTTAATATGTCCAGTGTTTAACACAGTGCCTGGCATGTAGTTGGTGCTTAAAAATTCTTATTGATAAATTGAAATACTAGCAATGGAAGAGACAGAAGGCAGAGGAATTTCAAGAGAATTGAAAGGTGATCTAGTCTAGTCCCCTGCCTCTGGGTAAAGTGTTATCTTGACCTTGTGCTAGTGAATATTTTATTAATGACTCAGATAAAGGCATAGAACAAGGGTTGGCAAACTATAGCTCAAGGGCCAAATATGGCCAAGCCATGTATTTTTTGTACTGTCCATATCCAAGAATGGTTTTTACATTTTTAAATACAAAAATGATCTTTTAAATACAAAATACAAACCGTTGAAAATACAAAAATGTAAAAACTATTCTTAGCTCACAGGCCAAACAAAAATAGGCAGCTAGCCAGATATGGCTCCCTGGGCTGTAGTTTGCCAACCACTAGTGTAGATGGTATGCTTTTCAAATTTGCAAATGTCACAAAGCTGGAAACTACAGCCAAAGCACTGAAGGCAGCATCAGGATGCAAAAAGATCTCAACAGGTTAGAATATTGGGCTGTATCTAAGAATATAAAATCTAGTAGGAATAAATATAAAATATTAAAATTTAGATTAAAAAATTCACAAATAAAAGATTAGAGAGACGTGGCCAGATATCAGCTTTCCTGAAAAAGATATTGACATTTCAGTGGATTGTAAGTTCAGAGTTAATAATGTGATATCATTATTCCCTGCCTTCCCCCCCTCCCCAAATAAGCTGTAATGTAGTTGGACTGAATTAAGAAGGATAAATTATTTGGGACTGATGAGATGGTAGACCTACTATGCTTTCTCCCAGTCAGACTGCATCTGGTATATTGGGTTCAGTTCTGGGTGTTACAGGGGAGGAAAGACATTGATAAGCTGCAGAGTGTCCAGAAGAGGGTAAGTTCAAGGATAGGGACTTAGTCTAGAGAAGACAGAAAATGATGTTTGGTGACAAGAAACCTATGCTTAACTCCAAATAACTATTGACCCTAAAGGATTCCCAACTTTTTTGTTCTGTTAACTCCTTTCAACAGCAAAAAGACTGTTGTGAACTACAGGGGTAATTTAATATTTGTCATTGTTGTTGAGTTGTTTCAGTCATGTCTGATTCCCTGTGACCCTATTTGGGGTTTTCCTGGCAAAGATACTGGAATGGTTTGCCATTTCCTTCTGCAGTTCATTTTACAGATGAGGAAACTGAGGTAAACAGGGTTAAAAGTGACTTGTCCAGGGTCACCTAGCTAATAAGTGTCTGAGGTTGGATTTGAACTCAGGTCCTCCTGACTCCAGGGCCAACATTCTATCCACTGTGCCACCTAGCTGCCCACAATATACTAGTCAATATTTTGCAATTATTTACTGTTAAAGTTGCCTTTAAAGAATCTTTAGCTTGAATCCCTGGAACCATTGTCTTTAACTCCTGGGGAACCACTGACCTAGACAAATCATTTAACTCCTGATGCCTCAGTTTCCTCATTTGTAAAATGGTAATGGGGAAAAGTGGGAAAAGAAAGAGTAATAACAGGAAAGAGGAGTGAGTTATAGAAGAAATGGCTATGGCAACAGTGATGTGGGAGGGAGAAGGGGATTGGGATGGATTTCTATGTGGTGAGGGGAGTAGGCAATAATGATAGGAATGAAGTGAGAGGGGAAGGTAGAAAGGTGATGGATCATAGAATCATAGGTTTAGAGGTAGAAGGTAACTCAGAGGTCATGTCATCCAACATCCTCATTTTGCAAATGAGAAAACCAAGGCCTGAGTGATCCAAAGACACGCAATTAATTAGGAGTGAATGTGGGGTGGAGAAAATAGGAGAATAGAAGGTAAAGTGTGATGGGAGAGAAGAGCGGCAGAAAAGGAAGATGCAAGGAGTGATTAAGGAGGGGGTGAAATTAGAAAAGAGGAAGAAGGGAGGGGAGTGACTATAAGGAAGGTGATGGGGGGAGGGCTTTCAGAGAACTGATCTCTCAGAGCAGAGTGTAGGAGAGAGGTTACCATGGCAACACAGAAAGTGAAATCAATGTCCAGCTTCGGATAGGGAAGTAAATCACTGCCAGCCACCTCCCCTGACCTTCTCTTCTCCATAGTGAGGGGGAAGGCCCTACTCCATCTCCTTTCCCTAGATCCTCCAAGAGTAAGTGGTGAAGAGAGATTCCCTGGTCCAGAGGGCTCCTGAATACCAACCCCCCAAAGCAAGCACCCTAGAAGTTCATCTGCAGAGATGGGAGGTACTGGAACATAGTAAAAAGTCTACTAGCCTATGGAGTCAAAGGAGCCAGATTCAAATCCTGCCCTTGATGCCTACTGCCCATGTGACCTGGGCAAGTGATTTATCCTTCCTGGTCCTCGCATAACCTTATCTATAAAATGACAGGGTTGGATTAGATGGTCTTTGAGGTTTCTGATGGCTGTAGGTCTATGATCCAGTGGTGGGTTCCTCCCTATTTATTCAGGGAGTTTTATTGGGTCCTAGAACTTCACTGAATCTCAAGCTGATCCATTTCATGGCTCCGTGATTCCAGGGACAAGGGTCAGAGAGAGAGGAATTCCACTTAAGCTTGGCCTCAAAACATTCATTTCCAAAGTACAAGGTTATGGAAACCTTGCCAGACAGCCATTTTCCTTAAAAAGATACTAAAGTTTTAGTGTACTGTTCAACAAGCTTTTATTAAGCGTTAACAACATGCCAGGCACAGTGCTGAGTGCTAGGCACTTAGATATGAAAAAAGGCAAAAACAGCACCCAACAGCTCAAAATACAGTAGCAAAAAAACTAAGTTCAATGTAAGACATTAATTTGAAATCACAGTCAAAAAATCTAAAGCAGGCAGATTGGACTAAGAAGGGATATTTTGGATAGGAGAGGAATGAAACAAGCATTTATATAGCGTCTACTAAGTTCTAGGCACTATACAAGTATTAGCTCATTAAATCCCCACAACAACCCTGGAAGGTAGATGCTATTATGATCCTTATTTTACCATTGGGGAAACTGAGGCAGACAGAGGTTAAGTGACTTGGCCAGGTCATATAGCTGGTGAGCAACTAAAGCTGGATCTGAGTTTATGAAGATGAGTCTTCCTGATCCCAAGCCCACTGCTCTATCCACTGAATCACTTAGCTACCCCGTTAATGTTTAGGAAGGACTTTGATAAGCTGGAAATGATCAGTAGAGGGAGATTTCAAGGTCTTCTTCTGAGGCCAGCTCCCTCTCCACTTTGCCAAGCTATCAGTCTTTTGCACACAGCAGTCACTTAATAAATATTTATTGAGTTAAATTTGTGTGAATTAGGCAATCAGATTTGATGCTCATTCTGGTAAAGGGAGTTTTGATGAAGAAGGGGAAAAGAAGGAGACGTTCTTAGAGTGTGGGGTACTGCACGACGGCAGAGGGGAACAGTCCTGGAGCGGGGCCATAGTAAGAGGGCTGAAAGAGTGAAGATTGAGGTCACTGATTTCCCAATTGGCCCTAACGTGGACCCTGTACTTGGCTCTGGGAAAGAAAATATCTAGGGATTCCAGGTTGGAGCAGAAAAGAATTACTGCAAGTGAGGAAGCAAGCTGCCCATAGTCACACCAGGTAGCTGCCTATAAGGGAATGAAGACCTCCTCACTCCTGGTGGCCTACAGAGACAAAGTCTTATCTTCCTGCAACAGAGAGTCATGGATCAAAATATCAGGCCATCTAAGCTTTCGCCTTAGGGCAGATCTGATCACAGGATCATCCACCTAGAACCAGAACAAACCTCAGGAACCACTAGTCAACACCTCCATTTTACAATAGAGAAAAGTGGGGCTCAACGATTTTATTCAAGATCTCATAGATAGTGTCAGGATTCGAACCCAGGCCCTTTGACTCCAAAGCCAGTGTTTTTTTCCCTGCTTCATACTTACCAGTCAGGGAAAAGAAAATGTTGGCCTGAAAATAAAACAAACAAACAAACAGAATCAACTAAGCTGATAAGAGTTGTTTGTTTTGTTTTTGTTTTTATTTTTCCGATGGGGGAGGGTGTCAGGACAGCATTGAAGGGGGAGCATGACATTTTATGAAGGCTAATGAGTAAAGAGAATGAACCACATACATTTAACAGGTTGGCAAAAGATTTCCAGTAAGTAAAAGTTGCCAAAAAACAGGCAGCAGCTCCCAGGGCATACAGTCTAGAGCAGTCTGTGGGCTCTGAAGAGCCTGTGGGTGAGATGCAGCCTTGCTAGGAAGGGGAAAATGTGTCTCTGTCACTGAAGAAAATATGACAAGATGTTTAACAAGCTCGTGGATGCCAACTTTTTGCTGCCTTTTTTCCTAATAAATAAAATAAGAATAAGTTTTAGAGTCTGAGGTTTCTAAGTGACAAGTTTCTGCTGAAGGAGGATAGAAATGACATTACTCATATGTCATAGAGGCCACAAAGTTAAAGCCAACTGTTGGATTGTTCCTTGAAGTGTAGCATGTTGGAGAAGCCTTGGTTGGGGGCCTAAGGAAAGACAAATCATTGAGGTAAAGGCCAGGGGTGGGGGAAGGAAAGTACCGAGATATAATTAAAAGATCATTGGGCTTGGAATCAGCAAACGGTTCTGGGGTTACTTCTAGTCTCTAGCTGTGAGACTTTGAGCAAGTCATTTCTCCTAGGTTTTAGCTTCCTCATCTATAAAATGAGGGTCCCTTAAAGTCCCTTGTAGCTCTTAACATTCCATCATATGGATTATTGGTTATCACTTTATATTGTTTGAACCTAACTTTATGTGCTTAGAGACTGTACCCAGAATGTTATCCTGACCTCAGTAACTCTCTAGGAATGCTGGAGATGACCAGGAATTTTGGGTTCCCCCAGGGCTTGAATCCATTCCAAGCATTCTTGTTAGGGTTTCCACACCCAGGACATGTTTTGGGTCCATCCAGGCTTGTGTTTTGGGTTCTCTTCACGTGATTCATGTGTGGATACCTTTGTCAAAATCCAATATAATGTAAACCTTTTAGAACCTGTGAGAGGAAGCTACCCCTTCTTTCCAGATCTCTCTCTCTCTATCAAATGACCTAATAAATTTCTTTGTAAACTTCTTTAGGTATTTGGGTTTGTTCTCACAAACAACAATGATTCTAGGAGGAGGGATGAAAAGAACTTATTCAGGATGCAGGAGAATGTTGAGGCCAAGTTGAAAGGAAGCAGAACCTGGAATATAAGAACCAGCAGATGAGTCCTAACAACTGCTGGTTATCACATCTATTAATTGAGCCATCCTTGATCATTCAGGTTCTCCAGGGCAGTGTAACTATGTGTGGGCTATGTGTAAATATGAACCCTATGTCCACAAGGGACCTTTTCCTTTTACCTGTAGTGGTTCAGCTACTTTTTCCAGGGCCCATTTGTTGTTAAATTGTTTCAGTTGTGTCTGACACTCCATGACCCCATTTGGGGTTTTCTTGGCAGAGATATTGGAATGGTTTGCCATTTCCTACTCCAGCTCATTTTACAGATGAGAAAACTGAGAGTTAAGTGACTTATCCAGAGTCACACAGCTTGTGAGTGTCTGAGGCCAGATTTGAACGAAGGTCCCAGAGCCGACCCATGTTTTTTGTTAAATAACTAGAGACAGGGCTAACGCATCATCTTTTTTCTCTGAAGGTCAGCATGCTGTTGTGGGGCCACATATGTCCAGATATGCTATCAGATATAGGGGATATTCATAAGGAGACTAGATGGATTAGTAGAGCCTGCAGCTTGGTGCTTTTAAGTAAAGTTTGACTCATAGACTCTTGGTCAAGGCAGAACCATCTGTGAACTAGTCAACCATGATAAGTATAGAAGTCCTTGTCCTCCTAGAGCTTATGGGACAATGAAGTGCTAAATTGTACGGTATGGACATTGAGTGCCATAGAAGTACAAAAAAGAAAGAGAGCCATGTGATTTGGAGTGGTCAGGAAAGAGTTCATAGACAAAGTGCCACTTTCAATGGGACTTGAAGATTAGGCAGTATTTGGATAGGCCAAAGGGAGACAATAAGTAAAAGCCTGGGGTGGGAAAGAGCAAAATGGGTATAGATGACTAGAGAGGAGAAATACTGAGTCATAATGAGAAAGAAGGCTGGATGAGTAGGATAAGGCCAGTAGGATGAGGGTCTTACAGCCAGCCAGGGTTGTTGGGAGGCCATGGGGAATTATTGCAGATTCTTGAGTCTGGGAGTGAGATAATGATGATATTATTTTAGGAAAATCAATCTGATAGAACTATGCAAAGAAGAAAGCCAAGAAACAGGGAGAACAAGTTTCTATACTAATTTAGACATGAGAGCATAATCCATCCTCAGATACCTTCAAAAAAGGGCACCTTCCTAGTAACCTATTCTAACACTTCATATCTATGCATTAAGTTTACCACATCTGTTGAGATCTTGGGGAATAGAAAATGGGTTATCCTTCATGTGATATAGTGGGGAAAAGCATTCGATTTAGTGTGAAAGGACATGGGTTTGAATTCCAGCCCTGTTTCTCACTATCTTACTACTGACCTTGGACATATCATTTGATCTTTCTGGGACTCAGTTTCCTATAATGTAAAATAAAGAGATTGGATTAGATAATTTCTAGGGTTTCTTCTTGCCTTAAATCCTTTTATCCATTCTGGATTCAGAGTGCTTATACTATTTGTTAATTTATCCTAGAGAAGTTGAATATCCTTTCCATTTCCACCTCTGGCTCCTAAGGACTGGGAATACGATTTCTGTGGTGGGATTCCTGGTCCTATTATCACATGGCACCACAATAGAAATCAGGATGCTTATTATAGTATATTATATATTATATTAATCCCCACTGGGCTACTATTTTGCTGTGTGACCTTGGATTTGACCTCTCTATGCCTCAGTTTTGTCATCTGTAAAACAAGAATAATATCTTTCTTACCTACTTCAAAGAATTTTCATGAAAATCGAATGGGATTACAGATGGGAAAGTGCTTTTAAAAAAAAATCAGAGCAGAAGTACTACACAAAACTGCTAAACAAGGCCAAAGTTCCACTCCTGCAAGAGAAAACAATTTTGAGGTTAGAGAATGGGTCATTTCATTCATGTCTCCGTATCCCAGTGCCTGGCATATAGTACTTGCTTAATAAACGCTTGTAAATGGATTGATTTTTATTTATGATTTTTTTTGTCTCTCCTTTAAACACTACCTAGAGGAATTCCCTGCAAAAGACACTCCCCCATGGCTTCTGAGTGTAAATTCCAAATGCAGGAAACAGGCAAACAGCTAAAAGCCCTGCTTGAGACTCAAACAGCGTTACCCATCCTCAGAGAAGGGCCACTGTTTGGAAGGCAGCTTTACTGATCTTCTTTGATTACTGCCTTATCTATAAAACAGAGTGTTGGACCAGATGACCTCTGAAGTCTCTTCCAGTCCTGGATCTCTGACCCTATGATCCTTTAGGCTGAATGTCTGCAAGGAAACAAGTTAGATCTTCCATCCTTCAAGCTAACGACAAGGCTTACTTTTTGGGTGGGGATTAGTGAAGGAGAATTAGATGAGACTGACTGTCAGGAAATGATGTGAGGGAAGGGTACAGTTTCTGCAATTTGGAGAAATAGACGAAAGGTGAGAAGAGCACAAAGGAAACAAAATTCAGGTGATTCCTGCTTCTTCCTCATCCCCACCCCCAGGTTTTAAACAGTTATAATTTGCAATCCTCCCTGCTCCAGGATGGATTGTTGTAAAGGTAATCAGATAAGGGCACTGAGAAATCTGTATTTCAAATTTTAGATTGTGCTCTTGCACACACACACACACACACACACACACGCACGCACGCACACACACACCCTTCTCTTGCTCCTGCCTACTTCTAAGAAACAAAACCATTAGCTTCTGCCTTCCCATAGAAATTTCCCTTTAGTTTGCTTCTAAGGCTTTAGCTGAGGAAGAAACGACCTTCAGGGGTAGTTCTGGGAGATTTGTCCTCCCTCCCCCCATCCCAACAGATGAAGAAACGAATCATTGGCCTGATCTTGTAGCTCTACTGAGAGATCTTTTGTACCATAAAATCAGAGTTGGTTCAAGGATATAATTTTGTGCTTTAAAAGTCAATCGCTCATGTTCCCTGCTGAACAATACCCATTTGAAAGGACCAGTCTGAGACTGGAGGTTCAATAAGCTTTCGGTAAATATTCTTTCTGATGTGCAGGCACCTTCCTGTGAAGGGATATGACATGGACAAGACTGCAGCAAAATGGGCAGATTGAGGAAGAGATAATTTTACACAGAAAAGGTTCCTGGAAATGGGGGTGGGGAAATCTATCGAATTATGTAGAATCCTTTTTCTTTCCTGGTAAGGACTTTAGATAAAGAGCATCCTTCTTCCAAATTGTCCTCTGGATTCACAGATTGTAGATTTAGAGCCAGAAGGTATTTTTTCTTCTTAATTCTAGTGTCGTCTCTTTGTTAATTACATGTTATTTATCCTGTATATAGATCTACTTAACAGCTGTTTTTCCAGCTATGTAAATGAACAAACAAAGGAAACTGAGGCCTTCTGGGGCAACTCATGCTATTTTTCTCCGGCTACTCATCTATGTAGGGTACCTAGTGGCGCAGTGTATCTAGTCCTGGAGTCAGGAAGACTCATCTTCTAGCCTCAGACAGTTGTGTAACCCTGGGCAACTCACTTAACACCATTTGCCTCAGTTTTCTCACCTCTAAAATGAACTGGAGAAGAAAATGGCAGACTACTCCAGTATCTTTGCCAAGAAAACCCCAAATGGAGTCACAAAATGTCAGACGTGACCAATTAGCATCAACTCATCAATGTCTCTCCAATCATAGACTTGTAGAATGATTATGTTAGAAGGGACCTTAGACATCCTCCAGTACTACTCCTTTCTTTTACAGGTGAGAAAACTAGGACTCAGAGAGCTGACATGACTTGCCCAAAGTCATATTGCTAGTTCTTGGCAGAACTGAGACAAGGGCCTAGGTGTCCTGAATCCCAGGTGAGTACCCTTTCCATTTCATTAAAAATCTCCCTTTTGAAACACTAACACATAGCTGGTGGAGTTGTGAAATGATCCAACCATTTTGGAGAGCAATTTGGAACTATGCCCTAAGGGCTATAAAAATATGCATACCCTTTGACCCAGCAATAGCACTTCTAGGGCTGTATCCCAAAGAGATCATACAAAGGGAAAAAGGACCCACATGTACAAAAATATTTGTAGCAGATCTTTTTGTGGTAGCAAAGAATTGGAAATTGAGAGGATACCCATCAATTGGTGAATGACTGAACAAGTTGTGGTATATGAATGTAATGGAATACTATTACAGAAATGATGAGCAGGAGGACTTCAGAAAAACCTGGAAAGACTTGTATGGACTTATGCTGACTGAAGTGAGCAGAACCAGGAGAACATTGTACACAGTAACAGCCACGTTGTATGATGACTAATGTTGAAAGACTTAGCCCTTCTCAGCAATGCAAGGATCTGAGACATCTCCAAAGGTCTCATGATGGAAAATGTTATCCACATCCAAAGATAGAGTTTGAATGCATATCGAAGCATACTATTTGCTATTTTTTTTCTTCTGTTTTGTTTTGTTTTCTCTTTCTTGTGGTTCTTCCTATTGGTTCTAATTCTTCCTTACAACATTACTAATGTGAAAATATGTTTAATAGTAATGTATATGTATAGCCTATATCAGAGTGTATGCCATTTTGGGGAGGGAGGCAGGGAGGAAGGGAGAGAAAAATTTTAAACTCAAAGGCTTATGAAAGTGAATATTGATAAATTAAAATAAATTATTTTTTTTGAAAAGCCCCCTTGGAGAGCTGTGTCGTTTTAATTCATCAGAACTTACTTAATAAAAGATGTAGATTTACTTAAAAGCCCAATTACCCAACTAACCCCCATTTCTGTGGATCTTCATGAGGACATAAATGGATAGAAAGATAGGTGTTAGATAGATAGATAGATGCATTAAAGTATGTTTACACCTTTTTTGTAAATAATCTAGTTATCTTTTTATATTAAATCATGACAATATTTATCCAACTTAATTTCACACTAAATTTGTAAGCTTTCTGAAAACAAGAACAATTATAAACCAAACCTATGAATATTTTGCACTATATAAAGCATTTGCTTTTAAAACACACACATCAATAGTCTATATAAATCTATCATCCAATTTTATGCTCAAGAAAACTCAGAAAGGAAATGAGAGACTAGCTATTTTGCAGATATGGAAACTTGGGACATTTGATTTGCCCAAGGACAAATCACTAGTTAAGGGGGAAAACTGAACCAGAATCATGGTTTCTTGATTCTTAATACAAGGATCTGTCAAATCTAGTCAAAAATCACCTCTAGCACCATGCACCTAGTCCAGATCTTTGGTTGTTAGTTCTTTCAAAAATTGTTTAATGAAGAATTCCCCCAGTCTTCCTTTCAAATTGTGGAATTATGAACTAGCTACTGGATCTATCCCCAAGGTATGTATAGGCATAAAAGTGCAGAATCAATGCATATGATCACAGCACAATAATAAGTCCATGATAAGAGGTACTAAAGAATAAAGGTACCCACTTAAAACACAGTATTTGAAAAATATGAATTTGTACAAAAGAAACTAAAGGTAGTTGTTCTGTTTACAGCTAAATATCTTTAAATTCAGGTCTCTCCCATGTTTAAAATAGGGTTTGACTTAGCCAGTTGGTCAACAATCATTTATTAAGTGCCTACTATGTGCAGAAACTATGGTAAATCCTGGAGATACAAAGAAAAGCAAAAAGAAAAACATGGTAACTGTTCTCAAGGAACCTATGTTCTGAAATTTGATTTACAAAAATTAAAAAAAAAAACCTTGACCATGATTTTCTAAAAATCCTTCAAATGTCAGCCAATCTGTGACTTTGCTTTAAGGAGTTAACCTGAAGCTCATAGAGGTTAAGCAGAGGCCATTCTCTATTCACTATGTCATGCTGTCATGAAGGGAACACATAAATCACAAAACCTTAGTGGGCATGAACCAAAAGAACTCATATTGAAAATATGTGAGCAATTCCAAGAGAGTACAGTTTTTGCCTCTCCTGTGTCTATAGGAATGAAGAAAGTGAGATGCACATGCCAATAGAAAGAAGATAGAATTTATTAGTGAAGTGGCCACAAGGAATGTGTAATCAGCTAGGCATAGCCACCATGCTATTGGGTGGATACATAGGAATTCTGAGGCCAAAAAGGAAACTGTGGCAGCTTGCAGTGGTATGCAGAGTGCTGAAGCAGCTACAGAATGGTGCGAAGATATGGGAGGCAGACCACTAGGGATTATGGGAGTAATGACAGGAGTATGAATACTGTTTATAGACAATGACGTATGCAGAACCCGCTAACCATGAACCAGCCTTAGTACCTGAAATTCAGCTGACTAGGCATTAGTTTTCAGTCTTTTCAGTCATGTCTGATTTCTTCTGTGGGGTTTTCTTGGCAAAGATATGGAGTAGGTTTCCATTTTCTTTTCCAGCTCATTTTACAGATGAGAAACTGAGGCAAACAAGGGTAAGTAACTTGTCCAGGGTCACATAGCTAGAAAGTGCCTGAGGTCAGATTTGAACTCAGGAAGATGAGTCTTAACTCCTCTTCCATCACTCTATCCACTGTACTGCTTAGCACTTGGATGGGGAAAAAATTACATCTTTCTTTTGACTAGCCTGTAACCGAAATACAGCATTTCCTCTAATCATTTAAAGATATATGTGTGTGTGTGTGTGTATATATATATATATATATATATATATATATATATATA
>NW_020954585.1:9093831-9102865 GCF_900497805.2 Vombatus ursinus
TATATATATATATATATATATATATATATATATATATAGTAGTGAGGCAATCAGGGTTAAGCGACTTGCCCAAGGTCACACAGATAATATGTATAAAGTATTTGGTCTGAGGCCAGATTTGAACTCAGATCCTTCTGACTTCAGGGCTGGTGCTCTATCCACTGCGCCACCTAGCTGCCCCAAAGATGTTCTTCTGAGAAAGGATCCCTAGGCTTCATCAAAAACATCCATGATTAAAAGAAGAGTAAGAACCTCTAGCTTACAGGGACTCCAACTGAATTTCTGGAAGGAAGGGAAACAGGTCACCAAGAGAAAGGAAGGAAGGAAGAAAGAAACAAGGGAAGGAAGGAAGGGAAGAAAAGAGGGAAAGAAAGAAGGAAAGAAACAAATATTTATTGAGCACCTACTATGTGTCAGGCACTATGCTAAGCACTTTATAAACATTATCTCATTTGATCCTCACACCAGTTGTTCAAGGTAGGTGCAATTATCCCATTTTGCAGCTGAGAAAACTGAGACAGAAGTTAAGTGACTTGCCCAGGGTCACAAAGCTAGTGTCTGAGACAGGATTTGAACTCAGGTCTTTCTTACTCCAGACTCAGCACTCTATCCACTGCCTTGCCAAAAAGGCTCAAATTTTCATCCCTTTTCTGTTCTTTCTTGCCTTACTAAAACACAGAAATACTTCTGTTAGCCTCAGATATTTCTGGGAATCAGTTTCTGATTTTCCTAGGGGGAAATTCCAGAGTGGGGCAAAATAAGCCTTAGAGACTCATCAAGGATTGACCTCAATTTGTCCATTAGAGGACAGATTACAGAACTCTCAGTATGGAAGGGACCATATTTATCAAGTCCAGACTTCTCATTTTAAAGAAGGGGAAACTGAGGCTCAAGGAAGGGAAGGGATTAGCCCAAGATCATAAGGGTCCCTTTGACATAGCTGTTTAAATGCAACCAGGTTTGTTTGCTGCCCAGGACATTCTAAGCATACATTTGTGCTGCCTTATATTTATGTAAGGGGGAAAGAGAGGGTTGATTTAGCCAATCGATCAACCAACCTACCCTGCTTCTTACCTGTTGATTGATTACTTCTTGAGGGAAGAGACTGGTTTTGCCCCTTTTTTGGACATTCTCAGAACTTCATGAATGCGCAGACCAGAAATTGATACCGACCTACGATCTCCGTCTCTTTCAAGAGACATAGGACCAGAGGATAATAGAAGTGAAGCAGGAAGTGATCTTAAAGGCCATCTGGTCCAGCTCCCTCATTTCATAGATGAGGAAATGACATGCCAAGGTCACACAGGTAGTAAATCACTCTGCCAGGATTTATACTCAGGTCCTCCAATCCCACTAAATCCTCTGCTCTTTCTATCATGACATCCTGCCCCTAGGTGCAGTGTGGATTCATGACAAGAACCTACAACTTAGACTTAAGAGATACATGGTTTTCTGTCCTGGTTCTGCCACTAACTGACTATATGACCAGGGCCAAGTTGCTTCCCCAATCTGGGCCTCAGTTCTTTGATCTCTAAAAAAAGAAATAATGATTCATATCATCACAGAATACTCAGAGGTAATATAGACCAGTGATACCTGAATAGGAACCCCCCCACTCCACCCCACAACATCTTTATAACTAATAGCCAGCCTTTTCTCAGAGACCTTTAATGAGAGAGAACCATCTACCCTCATAAAGCAGCCTTTGGATGGAGTTATGGATGCAATAACTTGGAACAATTATATAAAATGTTTTTTCCTTACATAGGGCCTAAATCTACTTCTCTTCAACCTCTACCCAATGCTCATAATTCTGTTCTCTGGGTTCAAACATAACAAACTGAATTCCTCTTTCATATGACAACCCACCAAATTTTTGAAAGCAGTTATCATGCTTCCCTTAAGTCTTTTCTTCTGACTAAACATTCCCAGTTCCTTCAACCAGGCTTCATATGGCATATGGAATTAATTCCACCTCACCATCCTAAGTTGCCCCTTCTCCAGATACACCTGGATGGCAATAGGAAGTGTACTATTTTTGGAATCAGACCACTTGCCCAAAGTCTTATCATTTTGCCTCTCTAAGACTCAATTTCCTAATTTGCAAGATGGGAATAAGAATATCTGTCCTTGCCTACCTCATCAGTTCACTGTGAGGAAAGTTCTTTACAAAGCCCTATGTAAATGTGAGTTATTATTATTACCTGTAAAATGGAGAATGGAGTCAAGTGCTTCTTTAGATTATGAAACCACTTTTCACTTAAGCTTGTTAAACCTTCTGCCAGGTCCCTTTCCCAGAATCCTTCACTCTCAGGGTGCTGAGTAATTATCTTTCAAAACATACAATGGCTCCCAATTTTGATTAAACACTTTCCTGGCTTTTAAATTCTTAGGCAAGACTATTACTCTGTGCTCCAATGTTGCATTACCCAGCCTAGTGATGACTGAAATGAACCTGGTCCCCTTTACTTTGCAGCTATTTCCTCCAGTATTTTGATCTTGGCGAGAAGTATGACATTATTGATTTGCTCTGCTCTGCTCACACTGCAGCCTCATCTGCAAGAGCAGATTCTTTATGACTTCAATAATTTCCCTGAGTGCAGAGAACTCTTTTGTATTTTTGCTTAGTGTTTAGCAATTCTTTAAATTTTTTATGGGCACTGAAGTTAAATATCAATCCCTCCCTCAATCATGTTAGAGGCTTATTTGGGCACCTGACATTGCTCTGGGCAGGATGTTCTTTTTTCTTCACCCAGGAAGGTGAAGGTTTTCCCCTTCCTCCCCCAATCACAAAAAAAAAATAAAGATTAGATTGGTCTAAGACTGGAACCTCTCAGTTAAAGTTACAGTAACTTGGCATTTAGAGGATCATAGATTCAGGCTCAGAAGGGACTTTAACTAATCTTTATCCAGCGTTCCTTGACCTGAAGTTCATGAACTAAAAAAAAAAAAAAAAAATGTGGACAACTATTTCAATGTAATTGATTTCCTTTAGACTCCTATGCATTTTATTTTTTGTATTTAAGAACATTATTCTAAGAAAGGGTCCGTAGGTTTCACCAAACTGCTGAAAGGGCCCATGACACACAAAAAGCTTAAGAACCTTCCATTCCATGCAGGTCATAAGTTCATGAACTCCTGGTTCTGAACCTCTAATGGATGGACATTGAGCATCGGTGTAAATCTAGCTTCTCTGTAAACATGTGAAATGATGGAAATTTTGTTACCCAGTGTCTGGTATCCACAACAGGGAACCCATTCCATTATTGGACAGCTCCAATTGTTAGAAAATTTTCATTTCTATTGAACTGTGATGTCTCTCTGTAACTGAAAACCCATAGTGCTTATTCTGTGAAGTAACTCAGCAGAGTGTGTGAGAAACTGCCCAGGATTGAGTGATGGGAAAAGGTCAATAAACAGAAACCATGGGAACTAGGAATGCTTTGACCTCATAGCCCTGCAAATCTGCTTGCTTTCCCTTTTCTATGATCTATATTTGTTTAATTCTGACTGAGAGCTGAAGTAGTTTGGTCATGAGCAAACAATGTTTGGTTGGACCAGGTATTGCCCTTCCCCTCCCAATATCCTAGCATCACTTGTGAGAAAAATTGCTGTGCCTGGGAATCAAAAGCATTTATGGGGATTCCAGGAGGCTCCTAGAACATCTGGCAGAGAAACCTGGATAAGTGTGTTATTGACCAAGATGATTGGGACAGATTTTGGGGGCTGTTGATAATCTCTTTGCAGGCAGCTGGTACTGTCTCACAATGCTCAAGTAAAGTATTTCCCAAGGTACAAGGTAGTACTTCACTTTACAGATGAGGAAACTGAGGCAAACAGAGGTTAAGTGACTTGTCCAGAGGCACACAAGCAGTAACCATCTGAGGCTGGGCTTGAACTCAGATCATGCTGACTCATGGTCCAGAGCTCTATCTACTGTACCACCTAGATGAGGTTTATATAGTACCTACTATGTGATTAGGTACTATGCTAAATGCTTTTTTCTCCTCTTCTTCCTCTTCCTCCTCTTCTTCTCCTTCTCTTTTTTCTCTTCCTTAAAAAAAAATACTGTGTCATTTGATTCTTTACACCATCCTGTGAGATAGGTGCTATTAATATCTTCATTTTACAGTTAAGATAACTAAGGGAAACAGAAATTAAATGACTTGCTATGTAAGAAGTATTGCTTTACATCAGACTTAAGCCTGCCTCTCTTCAACTTTCACTTATCTCTCTTAATTCAGTAAATTACCCAAGGTCTCTGAGAAGTAAAACTAAGATTAGAACCCAGGTCCCTTGACTCCAAATCCTATACTTTCATGACACTAAACTGGTTCACATTGTGACACAGTGTCTTGTCCTAAGAAGCCCCAGAACATAAGTTCTGGAAAAAAAAACACCAAAAACCAACAAATGTCTCATTTCCACCAGCAATTGTCTATTTTTATCCTCTCTTTGAGCCTTAATGGACTCTATGCCCCCATTCTTAAACTTCTCATCCTGAACCTACATATTCAATGACCCTCTATTGTTTTTGAATTTTTTCATTCTTTGCTCCTGGTTAAAGAATGACACTCACAGTCATCTAACCCTGTTTTGAGAATCTATTCCTTATCCACACAACAGCACTATCAGCCCTCTAAGCTAATTGTGGTTCTCTGTGACCATTCCTACTGACCTTTCCTATCAGTTTCTCATTTCCCTCACCTTGGATGCTTAGACAGCCTTGGTTTACTTTGTTGGTTTTCATTTTGACATAATCTATAGTTTGTGCTTTAAATATTTATAGTGAAGTTGGATTGAATAGACTTTCTAATGTAATTTAGCAGTCAAGGTTATAGCAACTAACATGCCAAGTTTGGCATCTGTTTTCTGCCTTTCCCTTGCAATGCCTGAGAGCATCACATAGGGGCATAAAACTAAGAGCTGCTTTCCCCAACCATTTACTGGAAGTTTGTTCTCTCTGACATGAAAAAATTCAATTACCTATGGCAAGTAGAAACTGTTAGACAATTACTTTGTAAGGTGAATACTTTGAGAACTAAAAGCAGTACAACATGGTTTATAACTTTAGCTTTATCACAAGTGCTATAAGATGTTCAAAGTCCATCCAGGGGATGCTGCTGAAATAAAGCTGGCTGGGTCAACGATCCACCACAGCAGACAGACTGTAGTGCTTGGTTGGATCAGGAGATAGAAGAAGTATTTATGAAGCTCCTACTATATGCCAGGAATTGTGTTAAGTGCTAACCTTCCATTCCATGTGGGTATCATGTCCTCTATTATGTGGAAGTTATTTGCATTCAATCTGTGTTCTTTTTCTTTACTATAGCATAAGTTCATTATCATAAATAATGAAGAACAAAATGAGCAGAACCAAAAAAACACTGTATACAGTAATATTGTTTTAAGAATGACTTTGGGCAAATCAGTTATTCTGTCTATTATAAATACCTAAACTAACTATAAAGGACATATGAAAAAGATGCTATCTGCATCCAGAGAAAAAACTGATAAATTAAAGTATGTATAGAATAATTTTACATACATACATATGTTTGTATATATATTATATACATATTACATATAGCATATATACTATATGTATATAATATATAAACATATATACTATATACATACTATACATGCATGCATACATACACACACACATATTTGTGTTTAATGATAGCCATTCTTAGGGCAGGGGATGGGGAAGGGAAGAAATTTACATGATAATTCTGTTCGTATATTTGAAAGGAATAGCAAGTCGTGCATAGCAGATTTGCAGTTTCACATACAATCATCTTTTTTTTACTGTACTATGTCATGGAAATGCTTGTTTTATTCCATAAATTAAAAAATAAAATAAGTTTTATTTGACCAAGGGCCATGTTGTCTTCTTCCTCTTCCTCCCACAGTGCTTTGCTCCTCCCACAGTATTTGAAATCTTTTAGGTGCTGATGGGAAATAAAGAGTGAGGCACACAAAAGAGATAAAAGACAAAGATCCAGAGACAGTCCGGGGGGTGGAACTAAGTTGGTGGAGTAAAAGCGGTGACTTGCTTGAGCTCTCCCCCAAACCCCTCCTGTAAAAAATGATTCTAAACAAATTCTAGGGCAGCAGAACCCACAAAAAGATAGAGTGAAACAAATTTCCAGCCCAAGACAACCTGGATGATTGATGGGAAAGGGCTATTGCACTGGGTTGGGAAAGGAGCACAGTTTAGCATGGGCCACACAGGCAAAGACTGGGCTGCAGCAAACCCAGAGCAGGATTCATGGGACTAAATCAGGACCATCTGTGGCAGTTCCAGACTTCTCAACCAATAAACACCAAAGACATCTTAGAAGGTCAATAGAAAAGGTCTGTTGGACCTGGGTGAGAGAGGAGCGCAGTCCAGCCCCAGCCCAGGCATGGCCTAAGGGCGGTGTCAGCAGCAGCTGCTTCTGGAGCTCTTGGCCTACAGACAGTGTGGGGATCAAGCAGCTGATCAGAGGGGTATTGCATGGATCTCTTTGCTGGCATTAAGACAGGATTCTTTTGCTTTGCCCATACTTAGAGCTGGGTCAGAGTCCTGGGTGGTGGTCCTGGGATAAGGAGGAATGTTGGCGTGGCAGAGCTTGTGGCAGTGGTGGAGGAAGAATCCTTCTCACAGTTCCAAGACAGAAAAAAGTGCTTGTGGTCACTCAGGCCAGAAAGGAGAAATACCTCTTCTTTGATCATACTACCTTGGAAGAACTGAAAATTTACAGGTCCCTAGAAGTATTTCTGAAAACAGCTGCACAAAATCCCTAAAGCTTGGCACAGTACACCCTCTACACTGGAAGCAGGCCCCTACCTTAACAAAGAGTTAAAAAGTCAAGTAATTGGCTGGGAACATGAAGAAAAACAGCTGAAAAATACTCAGACTATAGAATCTTACTTTGGTGACAAAGAAGATCAAAACATACAACCAGAAGAAGACAACAAAATTAAAGCTCCTACACCCAAAGCCTCCAAGAAAAATATGAATTGGTCTCAGGCCATGGAAGAACTCAAAAAGTATTTTGAAAAGCAAGCAAAAGAAGTAGAAGAAAAATTGGGAAGAGAAATGAGAGTGATGCAAGAAAATCTTGAAAAATGAATCAACAGCTTGCTAAAAGAGACCCAAAAAATTGCGAAGAAAATAACACCTTAAAAATAGACTAACCCAAATGGCAAAAGAGGTCCAAAAAGCCAATGAGAAGAATGCCTCAAAAAGGAGAACTGGCCAAATAGAAAAGGAGCAAATGGAAGTTAATGCTTTTATGAGAAATCAAGAAATTACAAAACAAAACCAAAAGAATGAAAAAATAGAAGACAATGTGAAATATCTCACTGGAAAAACAACTGATCTGAAAAATAGACCCAATTTAAAAATTGTTGAACTACCTGGAAACTATGATCAAAAAAAGAGCCTAAACATCATCTTTCAAGAAATTATCAAGGAAAACTGCCCTGATATCCTAGAACCAGAGGGTAAAATAGAAATTGAAAGAATCCACTGATCATGCCCTAAAAAAGATCTCAAAAGAAAAACTCCTAGGAATATTATATCCAAATTTCAGAGTTCCCAGATCAAGGAGAAAATATTGCAAGCAGCCAAAAAGAAACAATTCAAGTATTATGGAAACACAATCAGGATAACACAAGATTTAGCAGCTTCTACATTAAGAGATTGGAGGGCTTGGAATATGATATTCCAGAGATTAGAGGAGCTAGGATTAAAACCAAGAATCACCTATCCAGAAAAACTGACTATAATCCTTGGGGGGGGGGGGAATGAAAATTCAATGAAATAGAGGACTTTTGAGCATTCTTGATGAAAAGACCACAGCTGAAAAGATTACTTTCAAATACAAGATTCAAGAGAAGCATGAAAAGGTAAACAGGAAAGAGAAATCATAAGGGACTTATTAAATTTGAATTGTTTACATACCTCCATGGAAAGATGACACTTGTAACTCATGAGACTTCCTCAGTATTAGGGTAGTTGGAGGGACAGAGGGTACAGGGTGAGTTCGATGTGAAGGGATGACATCTAAAAAAATAAAATTAAGGGGTGAGAGAAGATTGTACTGGGAGAAATAGAAAGGGAGAGGTAGAATGAGGTAAATTATCTCACATAAAAGAGGCAAGAAAAAGCTTTTGCAGTGGAGGGAAGGAGGGGAGAGGTGAGAGGGAATGAATGAACCTTACTCTCATCAGCTTTGGCTTAAGGAAGGAATAACAAACACACTCAATTGGGTTTAGAAATCTATCTTACCATACAGGAAATAGGTGAGAAAGGGATAAGAAAGAGGGGGATGATAGAAAAGAGGGCAGATTGAGGGAAGGGGTAATCAGAAACAAACACTTTTTAAAAATTTTTTTTTATTTTTAACATGTGTTTTTAAAACTTTGGGCTACAAATTTTCTCCCTTCTTCTCTCCTCACCCACCCTCAAAGAAAAGGCAAGCATCTCGATACAGGTTATAGATGTGTAGTCATGTAAAACACTTTCATAGTAGTCATGTTGTGAAAAACTAACTATATTTCCCTTTATCCTATCCTACCCTCCCCCATTTATTCTATTCTCTCTTTTGACCCTGTCCCTACTCAGAACTGTTCGCTTCTGATTATCCCCTCTCATGATCTGCCCTCCCTTCTATCAACCCCCTGCTCTCTTGTCCCCTTCCCCCCCTTATTTTCCTGTAGGGTAAGATAGATTTTCATACCCCACTGTGTATGTTATTCCCTCCTTAAGCCAAATCCTATGAGAATAAGATTCACTTATTCCTTCTCAGCTTCCCCCATTTCCCCTCCACTGTGAAAAACCTTTTCTTGTCTGTTTCATGTGAGATAGTTTACCCCATTCTACTTCTCCCTTTCCCCTTTTCCCAGTATAATTCTCTCACCCCTTAATTTTATTTTCCAGATATCACCCCTTCATCTTCACTCACCCTGTGCCCTCTATCTATTTATCTATCTATCTATCTATCTATCTATCTATCTATCTATCTATCTATCTATCTAT
>NW_020954585.1:9102875-9160716 GCF_900497805.2 Vombatus ursinus
TATCTATCTATCTATCTATCTATCTATCTATCTATCTATCTATCTATACATATATATAATTTTTTCCCTCCCACTACCTTAATACTGACAAAGGACTCATGAGTTACAAATATCATCTTTCCATGCAGAAATGTAAACAGTTCAACCTTAATAAGTTTCTTATGATTTCTCTTTCCTGTTTACCTCTTCTATGTTTCACTTGAGTCTTGAATTTGAAAGTCAAATTTTATATTCAGCTCTGGTCTTTTCATCACGAATGCTCAAAAGTCCCCTATTTCATTGAATGACCATTTTTTCCCCTGAAGGATTATACTCAGTTTTGCTGGGTAGGTGATTTTTGGTTGTAATCCTAACTTCTTTGCCCTCCAGAATATCATACTCCATGCCCTCTGGTTCCTTAATGTAAAAGCTGCTAAATCTTGTGTTATTCTGATTGTGTTTCCACAATACTTGAATTGTTTCTTTCTGGCTGCCTGCAATATTTTCTCTGTGACCTGAGAATTCTGGAATTTGGCTCCAATATTCCTAGGAGTTTTCCTTTGGGGATCTCTTTCAGGAGGTGATTGGTGGATTCTTTCAATTTCTATTTTGCCCTCTGGTTCTAAAATACCAGGGCAATTTTCCTTGATAATTTCTTGAAAGATGATGTCTAAGCCCTTTTTTTGATCATGGCTTTCAGATAGTCCAATAATTTTTAAGTTCTCTCTCCTGGATCTATTTTCCAGGTCAGTTGTTTTTACAATGAGATATTTCACATTCTCTTCTATTTTTTCATTCTTTTGGATTGGTTTTACAGTGCCTTGATTTCTCAAATAGTCACTAGCTTCCAATAGCTCCATTCTAATTTTTAAGGAAATATTTTCTTCAGTAAGTTTTTGGACTTCCTTTTCCATTTGGCCAATTTTGCTTTTTAGGGCATTCTTCTTCTTATTGGCTTTTTGAACCTCTTTTGCCATTTGAGTTAGGCTATTTTTTCAGGTGTTATTTTCTTCAGTATTTTTTTGGGTCTCCTTTAGCATCACTCTCAGTTTTTCTTTACTTCTCTTACTTGCTTCTCAAAATCCTTTTTTAGTTCTTCCATGGCCTGGGATTAATTCATATTTTTCTTAGAGGCCTTGGATGTAGGAGCTTTGGCTTCATTGTCTTCTTCTGGTTGTATGTTTTGATCTTCTTTGTCACCAAAGTAAGATAATACAGTCTGACTCTTTTTGCGCTGCTTGCTCATGATCCTGGCCAATTACTTGAGTTATAAACTCTTTGTTAAGGTGGGCATCTGTTTCCAATTTGGAGAATATACTGTCCCAAGCTTCAAGGGTTTTGTGCAGCTATTTTCAGAGATACTTCTAGGGACCTGTAAATTTTCAGTTCTTCCAAGGTGCTATGATCAAGGGTGAGGTGTTTACTCCCTGTCCTGTGCTCTGCTCTATGACTGACCACAAGCACTCTTTTCTGTCTTGAAACTGTGAGGAAGATTTCCTCTCCACAGCCTCTACAAGCTCTACCATGCCAGCACTCCTCCTTGCCCCAAGACTGCCACCCAGAACTGTGACCCAGATCCAAGCACAGGCAAAGCAAGAGAATCCTGCACCAGCAGAGAGATCCCTGCAATCCCCCTCTGATCAGCCACTCGATTCCCCCTCAGTCTGTGGGCCAGAAGCTCAGGAGGCAGCCGCTGCCCTGGGACCAAGCTCAGGGAATGGGGCTGGGACCCTGTGCTTCTCTTTCACTGCAGAAACAGACTTTTCCCACAGATCTTCTAAGTTGTCTTTGGTGTTCATGGGTTGAGAAGTATGGAAACTGCCACGGCTGCCCATGATTCAATTCTCTAAGGCCTGCTCCAGGTTCACTGCAGCCTGTGTGCCCACGTCAAACTGTGTCCCTCTCCTAGCCCGGCACAATATACCTTTCTGATCAACCATCCAGGTTGTCTTGGGCTAGAAATTTGTTTCACTTTGTCTTTTTGTGGGCTCTGCTGCTTTAGAATTTGTTTAGAGCCATTTTTATAGGTATTTGGAGGGGTTTGTGGAAGAGCTCAAGCAAGTCACTGCTTTTACTCCGCCATCTTGGCTCTGCTCCCCCAAAACAAACATTTTTGAGGAGGGACAGGATCAAAGGAGAGAATAGAATAAATGGGAGGCAGGATAGGATGGAGGGAAATATAATTAGTCTTTCACAGCATGGCTATTATGGAAGTGTTTTGCATGACTACACATGTATAACCTATATTGAATTGCTTGCCTTCTCAGTGAGGGTGGATAGGAGAGAGAAGGGGAGAGAATTTGGAACTCAAAGTTTTAAAAACTAATGTTAAAAATTGTTTTTACATACAGCTGGGAAATAAGATATACAGACAATGGGGTAGAGAAATCCATCCTGCTCTACAGGAAAATAAAAGGGAAAGGGGGTAAGAGAAGGAGGGAGTGATAGAAGGGAGGGCAGATTGGGGGGAAGAGGTATTCAGAATGCATGCTGTCTTGGAGTGGGGGAGGGGAGAGATGGGGAGAAAATTTGGAACTCAAAATCTTGTGGAAGTGAATTGAATGTTGAAAACTAAAAATAAATAAATTTAATAAACAAACAAACAAACAAGCAAAAAAAGACAAGGATCCAGCCCTGGAATTCTCAGCCTAATTGGAGACAAGAACATTCCAATTTGCCTGACAGACCTTGAAGAGAGAATCTTAGGACATTATATTTATAGAATCTCTTATATATCTCTTAGTTCAACTGTCTCAGGTTGTATTTGCACATTCACTACCATGGATCACTCAAAGCATATGGATTAAGAGATGGAATTTCTTTAATTAAAAAAAAACCATATTCAATAGCTTTCAGTTAAAAAGCATTCTACAAGGTGCTAAAAAAAAGAATCCTAAAAAAGAAAAAAAAAAACAGATTAACTACCTGCAAGAAAATTAAAAACAATCACAAGGAAGTTCCCAGCAGTCTCAGGAGTTCCCTGCCACTGTCCTTAGAGCTGTCTTTATTCCTTGCCCAAAAAGTCCACAGCTAGGTCCCAGATAATTGCCCCTGGGGAGAAAGTGAACTCAAACTGCTCCAGGTTGGCTCACAGCAGTACCAGTTAGTGTTATGGGAGTATTAAGGTTAACTGAAGCCACCCCAATTCCACCAAGCCCCCTCTCCCCATTTCACACATGAAAAAACTGAGGCCCTCAAAAGTGAAACAACATGCCCAATATACACATAAAACAATTTAAAGGCATAAGTAAATCTGGAATCCAGATAAGCTTATTGCCAAGCCAATGTACTTTCTTGTCTCCTTTTTCTTTCCACATAAACCCAGAATCCTTGGATTTCATGCCATATCAATGACATTGATTCTTTACTAAATCTCTAAAGTGGTCTAATGACAAAAGGACCTGACCACAGATTCATTGCTGAGCAAAAGATGCAATTCCCGTAAAACACTGATTAATTGGAATTTTGAATCTACATTATGGGAAAGGGACACTCATAGATTTTTGTCTATACTTCATTTGGAATGCCCTATGCCCTGAGGAAATCATGAAAAAGTTTTCACCCAGAATTTTTTATTTTCTCACCTTACAGTGAGACAGCAATAGTTAAGTCCAGGTCCTAATTTCCTGTGGGGAGAGCTCCAATGTTTAGGAAATTAGTTCAGGATTGGAGTTTCTTCATTACTAGAAGCTTCATTATTGCTATTTATTTTTTCCCTTTTGTTGGTTGATTGTTTTATTTTTTCCCCCATTTTCATTTTTTTCCTCTTTTCTCTATTTGCATGACTTGGGGCATCTCCAATGTACTGTGCAAAATATTGTTTGTTTAATTTGCATCACTCAATATTTAAGGGCAATTGTGATTTCTGCCTGGAAGTTTGGGTTTGCATAACATCTATGTCCCATAGATTATTTTAAGCTTCTTTTACACAAGGTGATGGAAAAGGGCAGATCTGAGTCTCCTCAGCACCCAAAAGGTTAAACGGCACTAGACAACGATGGAAGCAAAACAGTCCCTGCCTTCAGGGAGCTAACATTCTATCAGGGGAAACATTTACAAAGATAAATAAAGGTAAAATAAAAGGTTAATTTGATATGGAGGTGTTGAAAGCATTAGCAACTTGGGACATTAGGAAAGACCTCTTGTAGGAGGTGGCATTTGAACAGACAGAAATAGTTTCCAAAAATAAGCAAGGGCTGGTCCTTCTATCACTGTTATCCATGCACTGTACTTAAGCACTTTACAAACACTATCTCCTTTGATCCTCATAACAACCTCTGGGAAGAAGGCACTATTATTATTATCCCCATTTTACAGATGAGGAAACTGAGGCAAATAGAGGTTAAGTGACTTATCCAGGGCCACATAGCTTTTAAGTGTCTAAGTCTAGATTTGAGTTCAGGTATTCCTAACTCCATATCTGGCTTCTTGGTCCATTGTGCCACATAGCTGCCCTCTGTCAATCAACTAATCGAATAGCATTCATTAAGCACCTACTATGTGCCAGACACCACACTACACCAAGCACCACACAATAGTACAATACAACATGTTCAATTCTGGGTGCTACATTTTAGGAAGAACATGGAAGAAATGAAGAATATCCAGAGGAGGGTAACCTGGACACTTGAATCTATGTGATATGAGAATCAATTGAAGAAACTGGAGCTGTTTAGCCTGAAGAAGAGAAGGTTGGGAGGAGATAGAACAGCTGTGCTCAAGTAAATGAAAGGTTATGATCTGGCCGAGGGATAAGACATGTTTTGCCTTATCCGAGAGGACAGAGCCACAAATAAGGAGTGGTAATGGCAAAGAGGTAACTTTAGACTTGATGCAAGGAAAATTTCTTAAAACTTAGAGCTGTCCATAAGTGCAATGGGCAGCCTCAGGAGGGAGGTGGTAGGTATCTCCTTTATCCTAAATCTTCAAGGACAGGTTTGATGATTGCTTTTCAAGGGAACTTTCAGAGTTTGGACTGGTGGAAGCTGAAGTCCCTTCCAAATCCCAAACTCTGTAATTCAGCGACGGCCTGCACTGAAGGATGGAGGTGGGAACTGCGGTGTGGTATATGGTCACCACATATGCATTTACACAGTAAGAATGGGCCAGTTTAGCTAGAGTGTAGGGTAGGCAAGAGTTGTTGTTCACTCATCTTTTTTAGTCGTGTTCTACTCTTTGTGACCTCATTTGGGGTTTTCTTGGCAGATACACTAGAGTATTTTGCCATTTCCTTCTTCAGCTCATTTTACAGATGAAGAACTGAGGCAAACAGGATTAAGTGACTTGCCTAGGGTCACATAGATAGTAAGCATCTGAATCCTTAATTTAACTCAGGAAGACAAGCCTTCTTGACTTCATGCCCAGTGCTCCGTCAACTTCGCCACCTAGCTGCCTCGGTGAGGGTTAGTTATGTGAAATAAAGTTATGTAAAATATAACCTATATTAGAAATACAGGTTGAAACTAGATTGTGAATGATTTTAATAGCAGAAGAGTTTTTATTTTATCCCCAAGGTAATAGTCTCTGAAACTTTTTGACTGAGGGAGTGTCAGAGTCAGACCTTTGCTTTTGAAATATCAATTTGCGGGGCAGCTAGGTGGCGCAGTGGATAGAGCACCGGCCCTGGATTCAGGAGGACTTGAGTTCAAATCCGGCCTCAGACACATAATACTTACTAGCTGTGTGACCCTGGGCCCAACCAAAAAAAAAAAAAGAAAAGAAAAAGAAATATCAGTTTGGCTGCTTATGTGGCAAGGGAAAAGGGGGGGGGGGCAATTGAGGTAAAGAATCTAATTAGGAGGGATTGGCAATCTTCTGTGCAAAGGATAATGAAGGTCTGATCTAGCATGGTGGCTGTATTAGTAGAGACAGCAATAATAGCTAGCATTTATATAGCATTTTATGGTTTATAAAGTACTTTATGACAATTATCTCATTTGATCCTCACAACAACCTTGAAAAGCAGGCCCTATTATTATAATCCCTATTTCACAGATCAGGAAACTGAGGCACATAAGTGACGTGTCTTGCCCAGAGTCATATGGCTAGTGAATCTCTGAGGCTAGATTTGAATTCAGATTTTCCTGACTCCAGGTTCCACTCTCTATTCACTGTGTCACCTAGCTGCCTCTGGGTAAGTCTTCTAAGAGATGAGAGTAGATGTGAAAGACATATCAACAAACGTTGGCAACTAGCTGCCTTTGGAGAATGCTGGAGAGTGAAAGGTTCTCTTTTCTTATTAAGTATGAGATGAGGTCCTTCAATGAGGTTATGAGGTGGAGTATGTGTAAGAGATTTGAGTTGATGATGATAAATTTAGAACAGCTGCTGTTAGGAAAGTGATATCTTCTTTCACCGCTGTTCAACAACATATAAGTAGGAGTGATGGAGGTAGACAAATGATAGGGGGAAAACCAGAGCTGGGGCTTAGAAAGGCCTGAGCTGTGACAGGACAAGAGGGCAAGGGATTAGGGAGCAGAGAGTAGTGTAATATTTTTTAAGTTTTTGTTTATTTTAAACTTAACATGGCTGCACACAGCAGAACATAAGAAAGGATTTGATTTAAAGCAATAAATTTCCATTTCAAGAAAACCTATATAATAAATACTACACATTGTTTTCAAAGCTTTCCAACTTTTCTTTGCTTCCTTGTAGCCTTTCTTTTGTTCTCTGCTGTGCGCTTTTTATTTTATATTTTCCCCTTCCCCACTCCAAAGAAGGCTACAATTAATCATGGGTACACACATGTACATACACACATGCACATATATGCATATATACATATACATATATGCACATACACATATACATGTATAAACATACACATACACTCATACACACATATATGTGAGATCATACTATACTTATTTCTATTCGTCATCTGTTTCTCTGAAGGTGGATAGCACCTTCCTTCATATGTCCAAGCGTTTCCATGTTTTTCCTAAATCAAGCAGCTCATCATTTCCTACACAACAATATTCTAACCCAATCACATTCTATTTGAGAGATGGTCTATAAAAATTTCCCCTCCAATTTTCTGCATTCCTTCTATTCTCGGCTGCATAGGTTTTATTTATACAAGAAAATTTTAATTTAAAATAATCAAAATTATCCATTTTACACTTCAGTGATGCTCTTATCTTTTAATATGGTTTAAAGTCTGATACTACTGAATCTAGTTCCTTCACATCTTTTTCCCTCGACTTTCTCGAAATTCCTGACCCTCTGCTCTTCCAAATGAACCCTGTTTTTTTTTTCTAACTCAGTAAGATAATTTTTTAGTAATTTAATTGGGATGGCATTACACAAATAGATTAGATAAGTAAAATGGTCATTTTAAAAATATTGGCTTTACCTACCCATGAACAATAAATATTACTTCAATTATTTAGATCTAACTTTATTTGTATAAAAGGTGTTTTGTGTTTATATCTGTATAGTTGCTGTGTCTATTTTGGCAGATATACTCTCAGGTTTTTTATACCGTAGTTATTTTAAATGGTCTAAAATAATATTGAATAATGTGACTAATACATAGTATAGTTTCCCAGTTTTTCTGTTTTGATTAAATCTATTTTCTCTTTAACTTTGTCTGAAACCATGATTACTATCCCTGCTTTTTTTGACATGATAAATTCTACTCCTGACCTTTATTTTATGTTTGTGGGTATCTCTCATTTTTGTAGCATTTCCTGAAAGCAACACATTGTTAAATTCACATTTTTAATCTGCTATCAGTTTCCATTTTATGGGTAAATTAATCTCATTCACATTCTAATTACTCTTTTTACCTTTTCCTACACCATTTTGCTTTTTAGTATCACATCATACTCCTTTCTACCCCAATCTTTCTTTCAAACTACCCAATTACTAATGACAATTTTAGGCATACAGTTTACATTTCCACATATAAAAAGTAAACAATTTGTTCTTATTGAGTCCCTTGGAATTGGTCTTTGATGTTTACCTCATATTTCTCTTGGATCTTTGTATGTCAAATTTTCTACTAAGCTCTGAACATTTTGCAACAAAATCCTGAAAGTCTGTTGGTTCATTGAATGTCCTTTTTTTTTTCATTCAGAATTATACTTAAATTTGCTGGGCTTGACATTTTTTACCACAACCCCAGTTCTTTTGCTTTGTGATATATTGTGTTCCAAGACATGCGGTGTTTTAGTGTAACTGCTGCTAGGTCTTGTGTAATTCTAATTGTGACTCCTTGGTATTTGTTTGTTTGTTTGCTTTTTTTACTTGTTGTTTGTTATATTTTCTCCTTAACCTGGGGGTTTTGAAATTTGGCTATGATGGTCTGTAGGTTTTCATCCTGGGGTCTCTTTCAGGTGGTGATCAATGGATTTCTTTCTATTTCTACTTTCCCTTTTTGTTTTAAAATTTCAGGGCGATTTTCTTTAATTATATCTTGTAATATTGTATCAAGCTTCTTTTTTTTTTTGATTGTAGCTTTCAGGTAGTCTGATAGTTCTTATGTTTTCTCTTCTTGATCTGTTCTCCAGATCAATTGTTTTTCCTATGAGATGTTTCACATTCTCTTCTATTTTTTTCATTCTTTTTACTTTTTTTATTATTTCTTGGTCTTTTCATAAAATCATTGGCTTCCCCTTGCCCAATTCTATGTTTCAAGGAGTTATTTTCTTCCTTAAGATTTTGGCTATCCTTTTCCAGTTAGTTGACTTTCTTTTCATTAATCTTGGATTGTTCTTATTTTTTTTTTAATTTTTCCTCAATCTCTCTTATTTGATTTTTAAAGTCTTTTTTGAGTTCTCTTAAGAATTGTTTTTGGGCAGGTGACCATTTGATGTTAATTTTTGGAGTAGGAGAGTTTTTTTTTTTCCCTTTCAGTATCCTCCTCTGAAGACAACCCCAGTCTTCTCCACTCCCATAGTAACTGTTTGTGGTTGGGTTCTTTCTCCTCTGCTTGCTCATTTTTTTTTAGCAGCTTGTTATTATAATCACCTCTAGTTCTGGGGCATGGGATGGTGCCTCTGGCCTCAGGTCCTTTCTGCTGTTATTTTTTGAGATTTGCCCAGGGCCCAACCTCTTCCCTCCTTTCCCCCTCCAAGCCACAGCTAACCCCCCTTCTCCCTTCCCCTCCCCCCAGCGCATTATGCTAGAAATGCTCTTGCTCCTTGAGGATCCTCTAGTGCTATAACCTTCAGTTCTTCCCTCTGGCCTGGAACCAAAACCAAGAACTCAGCTCTCCTGCAAGTGCCCACAGCCAGCAGCATTCCTGCTCCA
This sequence comes from Vombatus ursinus, assembly GCF_900497805.2. Lineage (NCBI taxonomy): Eukaryota > Metazoa > Chordata > Mammalia > Diprotodontia > Vombatidae > Vombatus > Vombatus ursinus. The sequence goes on from NW_020954585.1 coordinate 9,112,110, forward strand.
CTACTTCTGTACTCACCAGTTGTATGCTGGTTCCTTCTCACCCAAGACTCCTCTTGGCAGCACAGCTGGACCTGGCCTCCCTTGGAGCAGAGGTTCCTTCAGTCTTCCCCTGCTCAGATGTCTGACCCTCCACATTGTTTGTGAGGTGAGAATTCCTGTGGCTGAGGCTGAGGCTACCTCCCAATCCAGCTGCCCCCAGAGCTACTTGTTTGTGGTTTCAGCAAAGATATCCTGGAGGTATTTACATTTCACTCAGGTAAACCTTCTTCACACTTTTTTGGATCTTCTCCTGTTGTCTCAGGAGGACCACTGTTCTGCCCCAACTCTGCTGCTCTACATTCTCCCTGAGATGCTGTTTTGTCTTGTTTATGGAGGAAATCTGGAAAGCTTGGAATTTTCTGACCTACTCTTCCATTTTCCCAGAATCCTCTAGGGCAATGTAATCTTGAACTGGTTAACTACTCAAGCCAAGATAAGTCAACGAGCATTTATTAATGTTTATTATGTATGAGGCACTGTTCCAAACAGTGGAGATACAAAGAGAGGCAAAGCAATAGTCCTTGCCTTCAAGGAGCTCATAGTCTAATAGTGGAGATAATATGCAAACAGCTATGCACACATACACACAAAAAAACCTCTATATGGATAAATAACAAATAATCAACAGAAGGAAGAGACTAGAACTAAGGGAAGGTGAGATTTGAGGAAGGTGAGACTTGGAGGAAAACAAGGAAGCTAGGAGATGAAGATGAGGAAGGAGAGAATTCCAGGCATGAGGCAGTAAAAATGCATGGAGTTAGGATACGGAATGTCTTGATCATGAAACAGCAAGGAGGCCAGTGTCACTGGATCAAAGAATACATGGAGGGAAATAAGGTGAAAGAATACTAGAAAGGTAGGACAGTCAGGTTAAGAAGAGTTTAACTTGGAGGTAACCAGTGGAGCTTATTAAATGGGGAGGAGAGGTCAAGATTGGGAAGAAAGGAAAGTGAAACCAAAGCAGGGGTGATGGGCTGGGAGATCACACCTAGATTCACTTTATTCCCATTGATTCTCAGAAGTGTCAGGTGGGGAAAAACCATTTTTGTTCCATAAAATTCAGGAGCTAGAAGCTTGAACCCATTTCTAAGGTAAATGCTATTCTCTGTCCTGGTTGCCAGCCCAAGGTAAATGGTTAATTCTGGATCCTGGGTTGTTAGTCCTTGGAGTATTTTGGGAACTTGAGGAATGGAGCTCAGAGTGAGAGGGAACAGAAAATCCCTATTCTGAAATTTCATGCATTAATGTGTGAACATCTGTCCCGGAAACTGTTAGTTCCATTAAGTCTTTTCTTTTGTTTATGACCTGGGGGAGCCTCAAGGCCAGCTGGGGGGATCTTTTCAATATTAGACACCACCATAAAAGCAAAGGTAACTCCACATCAGAAAGGACATACCTTTCTGCTATGGGCACCACAGACTCCATGGCATATGGCAAAATGAATTAACATGGCGGGAGAGATTTCTTCCTATGAAAAGTATCAGATTTTGTTTACAAAGATTAACACTTACTGGATGAAATAATTTCCTCTGAGTCAAAAGAAACCAGCTAAGAGATCAGAAAAGTCTTGATTAGATTGTATGAATCCTAGGTTCATGAATTTCTAGCTGAAAGGGATCTTTGGAGAAGTGTAGTTCAGCCCCTCCTATTGCAAAGGAACCAACTGATACACAGAGATTTTAAGTCACTTGCCCAAAGATGTATTGATAGTAAGTGTCCCCAGTGGGTTTAAAACACAGATCCTCTGGCTTGCAATCCTAGACTCTTTACTCTGCCTTTCTAAAAAGTTTTACTTTGGGAGTTCTCTGCTTTTCAATCATTTCCAACAGACTGAAATAAATTTAATTTTCTGGCAACAAAATGGAAGGAATGTCCAGTGGCTAAAACGTATATTCCAGACAGTATCTATATACAATTTATTTTCATGTTATTGGGCAGAAATATGGGTTACATGGATGAGGTGCAATGGCTTCCTCTCTTCTACCAAACCAAAGCACTAATAATCTTTAAGATCTATGACAATTCCAAAAGAGAAAATATAGTTGTAGAACTCCAGATAGCTATTTTGTAGTAATTAAGCAGCTACTTTACACAGTGTCGGGAAGACTTGAGTTCAAATCTGGCCTCAGACACTTACTAGCTGTGTGACCCTGGGCAAGTCACCTAACCCTATTTGCTTCAGTTTCTTCATCTGTAAAAGGAGCTGGAGAAGAAAATGACAAACCACTCCAATATCTTTGCCAATAAAACTCCAAATGGAGTCACAGAGTAGAACATGACTGAAATGACTGAACAACAAGAAATAATTAAACTGGTCTGCAAGTCAGGATAGTGCAATGTATTAAATATGGAATCAGGAGACCTGGGTTTGAATCATAGCACTGATATTTATTAGCTATTTGAATCATGGACAAGTTATATAATCTCTCTAAACTTCAATTTCCTCATCCGTAAAGTGGGGATAATAATAGTTACACTGCCTGCCTCACAGGATTGTTGTGAGCAAATATTTTATAAACTTTAAGAGCACCACAGAAATGTGAACTATTTTTATTATTGTTCAAGGTCTTCTGAAACCTTTCCCCCAATTGACTTTTCTAGCATTATATCCCACTCTCCCTTTATAAATACTCTCTGTTCCAGCTATCCTGGATAATTAATAATTATCCCTTGAATATGAAGAATGATTTCCTGCCTTTGTGCCTTTTCTGATGCGATTCCCCCCACCAAGAATTTCTTCCAATCCTACCTCTGCCTATTGAAAATCTACTCATTCTTCAAGGACCAATTCAAACACCACTCTTTCTCTGACAATGCATGAATGAAAAGCATTTATTAAGCACTATATATGTCATGGAGTTAGACACAACTGAAATGACAACAACCAAACAATGTATCAAACTCTGTACTAGGTATAGAAATACATAAATGGAACAGTATCTGTCTTAAAGCAGCTTACATTCCAATAAGGCAAGAAAACATATTTTAGGAACTGGTAGTCCAAAAATGATATTTTAGTCTGGAAAGTCACAGGACATAACGAAGTTGCTTCAACCAATCCCAACACTTTTCTTGTGTAACTTCATTTCACTTCATCTGATAGCTTTCACTCCTTCCAAAATGGTCAGGGACTTATACTCCAGTTGATGAGGTCTAGAGCTTTAGGAGTGCTGGGACCCCAAGATCATGACATGCAGGTCCTGCCCGAAAGAATTTCACCCAACCCTTCTTTCAGCCAAAGACAAGGTTTATTAAGGATCCTCCATATTGGCCAGAACATTTGTGAGGTTCTTAAGGAATTTGAGCAGTGGCTAGATTGTAAAAATCTGAGCACCTTAATGGAGACAAGATGGACCTTATGTACAGAAAGACTGTGGGAGGGATCTAGAAAGGATCTTGATGAGAGTGACTGGGAGGTTGAGAATGGGGTCTAGATAGGGTCAAGGGTGGGAAGTAGCCAGGGGCCATAGAGAGGTAAGGCAATGGAGGGCTAGGCTAGGTTAAGGGTAACAGAATCGGGAGATTGGGCAGAGGTGATAACAAAAGGCCATTTGATGGGAATGGCAGAGACCTCCTTGATCAAGTGGGAGAATTCAAGGAGAATCCCTTAGACAAATGGGATCCAAATTCTTTTTGGAGTAAGGAGCAAAGGTCTTGGCTTGGGCCCATGCCCCATCACAGTGATAGCCCATTAGCAGGGAGGAGAACTGAATGTACCACTGATGAAATTCTTTTCATAAACCAATGACCTCCACTAGAGCTTCTGGTAGTGCTTTATCTTGGGATATATGTGATCCTGGGTTCTTAAAAGGCTACACAAGCTCTGGAGGGTCCTACTAAATTGAAAAGTCTTTAAGCACAGGACCAGCGATGGACACTTTGTCATTTAAGAACTGGCCTAGCTGGGTTCTGAGAGGCTCATCATTGTGTTGGCCATGGAGAATTTTCCAGGAATAGCAGCTTTTGAAGACTGTTTACTAGATTGTAGGGGAGCTGCAATATGATTCAATGGAGGAAGTGGATCCACTCAGAAAAATCATGAATCCTTGAAGTATGGCAGTAAGGCCAAGGACTATGGGATTCAGTCAACTTTAGAGTCTGAGCTCCTTGTAAAAAGACATAAAAAGGCAGAAGTGGAAGTGAAGAGGTTTAGAAGATTTGGGGTACTTGAACAGACCCCCCAAGATTGCAGCACCAGGTCTGCCTGAATGAATTCAACCCAAATCTTCTTCCAGCCAGAGAAAAAGTTTATTAAAGATAAAGCATATAGGCCAGACTCCCAAGGAACGCAAACATCAGTGATGCCTGTAAGGATGAGTGGGCATGAGACAGTCTCAGCCTTTTGGCCATGAGAAAAACTCAGCGTCTGAATGGGGGCTAGAGTGGATAGGCCAGGTGACACCTGTGAGGACGAGCAGGCATGAGAGTCTCAGCCTCTAGGCGTGAGAACAGCTCAGTGTCAGAATGGGGGTAAAGGTGGATCTTAAATACAGTAAAAAACTGTGGGAGGGATCTAGGAGTGGCCAAGTAGTTTGGGGCGACAGGTCGAAGGGCCTAAGGAGATCTAGATGGGAGTGGCTAGTCAGCTGAGGTGAACAGAACTCCCAGGACCTGGACCTTGTGGCACCTAGCTAGGATTAAGGGTGGGAAATGGCCAGGGGCCATAGGAAGGTAAAACAATGGAGGAAAGATTGGGTGTAGCCACAATGAAAGGCCAGTTGAAGGGAGGAGGTGGTTGGGAAAAAGGGTCCAGGTGAGAATTCCTTGGAAGGTCTGAGAGATTTGAATAAACAATGAGAATAGATAAAGAAGGGAACTGGAAGGTAGAAGTTTGCTTTCAAAAGGAGCAGGGGGTAGACAAACTTCTTTTTAGGGCTAGGGGCAAAGGTGCATTTGAATAAGATTGAAAGGTAAGGCTAAGGCTTTCAAAGAGAGATAAAGAGAGTTTTCAAAGGGAAATAAAGGCAATTTCTGAAATTTTAAGGTTTTTCTGGGAATCAGTAGACAAATAGGAGCCAGGTTCTCTTCAGGGCCAGGGAGGAAAGAAGCATATCAAAAGGCGAGGCCAAGGCTTTGGAAGGGAGGTAAGGGGAATCTAAATATTTTAAAGTGGCAAAGGTCTCGGCTTCTGAAACTGAATGGTGGGCCCCATAACCCTCATCAGAAGAACTCTATAACTTGTACCCACTGCCCTGAAACTGGCACTCTACAGCCCATCTAAAGTTCTGACCCATCATTTAAGTATAGTCATTTTTTTAATCAAGCATATTTTGATATAGTAGATAGAGATCCCTCCTTAAAGTAAGTAAGACCTTGACTGATGTCCTATCTCTGATATACGCTGATTGCATGACCCTGTAAACATTTCACCTTTCAATCTTACCCCCAGACAAGACTATACAACTATGTTACAAAGCAATTGTTGCTCTGTATTGGCAGAGGGAGTTCCTTACATTAATGGGTCCAACAAACTCTCTCTCTCTCTCTCTCTCATTTCCCCCCTCTTCCCTCTTCTCCACTGCCTTTCTTTGTCTGTATCTCTGTCTCTCCTCTCTCTGTCCCTGTATCCCCTGCCTCTCCTCCCCTCCCCCAGTCTCATTCTCTTTGTCTCTCTTCTCTCTCTTTCCCTTCCTTCCTTTTCTTCCTTTTTCTTTCTGCTTCCCACTATCCTATTCTATTAGTATCAACCATACCCAGGACCTGCTAATCTGTCCACCTTAAGATATCAGACAACCATCTCCTAGCTTCACATAGGGAGCTAAGACTCAGTGGGTGGACACTCCATGCACACTGCTGACTGCTACTCCTAGCTCTTTCACTTAATAACTGAGGGACTTTGGACAAGGAATTTCGCCTCCCTGGATTTCAGCTCTTTTCTCTGTCCAATGGGCATTTTGACTAGATGACCTCTGAGGACCTTTTATTTTATGTACAATAAATGCTTGTCCCTCTAGCACTGGTGGCAGTGCATTTGCTCTGGTAGATGGTTCAGGGAGGAGTTCCTGGGAATGCAAATTCACTAAACAGAGAAATGACTCCATAATAGAAAGTCATAAACTTACAAGAGTCTATAAAATAAACAAATGTTAATTAATTCCAGGACTCTTATTGTGTGGGATCAAAGGGGATTGGAATCCCTGTCACCTGCAGGAGAATAACAGGGAGACTCTGCAACCATCAGCAATCTTTCTCAGGGATTCTATTTGTGATCAACCCGGGTTAGTGGAGGTGGGGGCCGAAAGGAGTGGAGTAGGAAGCAAACTGTCTCCAAAGCTGAATATCAAAACAATTCAATTAACATTTATCAAGTACCTACTGTGTGCAAGGCATTGTGCTAGGCATTAGGAATATGAAGACAAAAAAGAAGTAGTCACTGTCTTCAAGGAGCTTACATGCTAATGGACACTATTCCTGGTCCATCCTTTCCTTATGTAATGTATTCAAAGATGTTAATAGCAATGAATACCTAGAGCACCTCTGCCTCTTCCCATCCAAATCACGTCTATCCTACAAGATTGTCAATATCTTACCTCCTACATGAAGAGCCTTTTATGGCCACAATGATCTCTCTCTCTCTCTCTGTCTCTCTCCTTTGAATTTTGATGGGGCATATTCTTTGTACAAAAGGAAGCTAGGTGGCACAGTGGATAGAGTATTGTGCCTGAAGTCAGGAACACTCATCTTCTCATCTTCCTGTGTTCAAATCTGGCCTCAAATACTTACTAGTTGTGTGACCCTTGGTAAGTCACTTAATCCTGTTGGCCTTAGTTTCCTCATCCGTAAAATGTGCAGAAGGAAACAGCAAACCACTCTAGTATCTTTGCCAAGAAAACCCCAAATGGGGTCATGGAGGGTCAGACACACCTGAAACATCTGAAGAATAACAGCAACATTCCTTGTACCACTTCTCTGATAAATCATCATGCACTGTCTTGTGTCTTTTACAGATAATTGTTCGTTGACCCTTGTGAACCAGTGTAGTCTAATAGAAAAAATCCTCACCAAGGGGCTTTGGCATTATAAGACACCTGGGTTTAAGTCCTGTCTCTGCCATCTAATGGTTGCATGGCCTTGATGGGGGATGGGATTTGAGCTAAACCCCTAAAAGGAAAAGGGTCCTTGAATTTTCCCACAGATTTCTGCAACCCAGATCCCTGGCACCTGCCTGAGGCATCTGGCCACTTCAATTACCTAATTAGCTTACTTGACACTCCTTAATTCCATCTAGACCCCTTCTCTGTTACTTCTGGACCAATCTTTAATCCCATCTAGATCTTCCCACAGTCTTTCTGTATAAAAATATCAATCTTATCCTCATCAAACGTGCAGATTCCTTGAATCTCCACCATCCAACCAGTGTCTTAATAAACTCGCTACTTGAACTGGAAGAAGGCTTGAGTGATCAAATTCTTTCGAGGCAGATTCTCACCCTGTACCTTTGCATTTCAGGGTTCCCTTAGACCACAACAGCCTTGTGCAAGTCATTTCAGGGGATAGAAAGAAGCAGTTCCATAGTACCCACTATGTGTCAAACACTTTACAAATATTATCTCATTTGATCCTCACAACAACTCAGAGAGGTAAATGCTATTATCATTCCCACTTCACAGTTGAGGAAACTGAGACAAACAGATTAAGTGAATGTGAGAGAGGTTAGAGAGCTAGTTAGTATCTGAGGCTGGATTTGAACTCAAGTCTTCCTGTCTCTAGGTCCAGCAATTTATTCACTGCAGTACCCACTACTTCATCTTTGTGGGCTTCAACTTTCTCATCTGCAAAATGGGGATAATTGTATTTGCATCACTTTACTCACAGGGTTGTTATGGTAGGTCAAGTGAGTTAATATGTCTTGAGTTGCATTTCTGCAACTAGGAATTCAATAAATATCACTTCCATGATCTTGGGGGAGGTCGGTGGGGGCAGGGAACAAAGTTTTTGAATATCTGCCGAGAAGTCCCTGTGAGGGATAGGTGGGAGACTGGAGCTCCCCTAGACTCTCCTGTCTCAGAACAGAAAGTTGCTGCAGCTCCACATTCAAATGCTAAAACCAACACCTGTTTTGTCATTGAAGTGCTAAACAGCTCTCATCCATTTCTCATTTGCATGAGCTCATCAATATGCTGCTTCAGTTTTGCAGATGCCAAGAGAATAAGCAAATTGGAGGCTCCCTCATCTAACATCTCAGAGAGGGGCTGGGGAAGAACCAGCCCCCCTCACTGTTCCAAAACTTGGCAGCCTTCAATCTTCCAAAGGAATCTCTGTCCAACTCCTCCTCATGAAGGCAGCTGCCACCACTCTTAAAGAAACTGCAATTGAGAAAATGGCAATGGATTTCTATGGAGCCAATGAGTGGATTGTTTTCTCGGAATCCATTAAGGATGGAAGAAAGGTTGCAAGTACTGCAACTGGATCCTACTGCCTGGACACTTGAACTCTGAAACCCCCACCGTGTTACCAAGAATTGAATGAGCTTCTTCCTGGAGAGCTTCTTGGGACTCCTGACAACCCCAGTGTACTTTGCCAGACTGGGTATGGGTAGGCTTGACTGGACTGAGAAGTCTGGAGCTTTTCTCCCCAGCCACCAGGAAAGCACAGAAGGCCTCCAGGTTGATTGCGTGTTACAGTTGAATGATAAAAGCATAAATGTCCGCATTTCCCCATCTGTGTTCCCGGTAAAGCTATCTGAGTAAAATAAGAGTGGCCAACACTCTTCACTAGGCCAGAAGTTTCTTTTTCTTTTTTTCTCCTTTACTTTTCTTTTTTTGGTTTCTTTTCATCTTTCCTCTCCTCTCTTCTCCTTTCCTTTCCTCTCCTCTTCCCTCTCTTCTATTCTTCCCTCCTCTCCTCTCCCCTCCCTTTCCATCCTATAATCTCCCCTCCCCTTCTCCCCCTTTTCCCCCTCTCCTTTTGTATCCTCGACACCTTCCCTTCTCCCTTTTTCTCCTCTCCCCTCTTCTCCCCTTCCCTTCTCTCTTTCCTTTCCTCTCTTCTCCCCTCCCCTCTTCTCTCTCCCTTTTTCTCTTCCCTCCCCTTCTCTCCCTCCTTTCCCCTCCCCTTTCCTCATTTTCCCTTCCTTTCCCTCCCCTCCCCTTTTCCCTCCACTCCTCTTCTCCTTTCTTCTTTCCTTTTCCTGTCCTTTCCCCTTTTCAATTAACAAACATTTGTTTTCTCTCTCTCACTTCAACTACTAATTTAGAAGGAAAACAAAACTCTCATAACTCATTGTGCATTTTGAATCTATCATCTCTCTATAGCATGTGTGATCATCATTCCTCTGGAATTGTGGTTAGTCATTTCATTAATCAAGTACTTGGTTTTTATGATGCTGTTATTTTATAAATAACAGTCTTTTTTTAGGGGCAGCTAGGTGTCTCAGTGGATATGAAGGGGTTTCCCTTCGCCCCTTTTCGCCAAAAGGAATTTGGCTCCCATTTGTTGACCTTTTTGATATGCATCTTTCCTCCCAGACCCTGAATAGAACCTGGCTTCTGTGTGTCTCTCTTTAGCTCCATTTGAAAGCAAACATCCCCCCTTCCAGTTCCCTTCATTATCTATTCTCATTGTCTGTTCAAATCTCTCAGATCTTCCAAATGGAAATTCTCACCTGGACCCTTTCTCAACCACCTCCCCCCTTCAACTGGCCTTGCATTGTGGCTACACCCAATCTCCCTTCCATTGTTTCACCTTCCTATGGCCTTTGGCCATTTCCCACCCTTAATCCTAGTTAGGCACCATGGACCAGGACCCAGGAGTTCTGTTTACCCCAGCTTACTAGCCACTCCCATCCAGATCTCCCTAGGCCCTTCGTCCCTTCACTCCAAACTGCTTCGCCACTCCTAGACCCCTCCCACAGTCTTTCTGTACTTAAGATTCACCTTAGCCCCATTCAGATGCTGAGCTGTTCTCAAGCCTAGAGGCTGAGACCCTCATGCCCACTCATCCTTACGAGAATCACATGGCCTATCTATCCCAGCCCCCACTCAGACGCTGAGCTTTCCTCACGCCCAAAAGGCTGAGGCTGCCTCACGCCCACTTGTCCTTATGAGTGTCACCTGACCACCTTAGCCCCCATTTAGATCACTGATGTTTGGGTTCCTTGGGAGTCTGGCCTATATGCTTTATCTTTAATAAACTTTTTCTCTGGCTGGAAGAAGATTTTTGGGTTGAATTCTTTCAGGCATATCCACGCCGTGATTTGGGGCTTTTCCCAGCACCCCAAAATCTCCTGCGATCTTGGGGTGTCTCTGTGCATCTAGGAGCACCCCAAAACCCCTACCCATCTTCAGATAGAGTGCTGTGCCTGGAGTCAGGAAGACTTTTTGCTGAGTTCAAATGTGACCTCAGATACTTATTAGCTGTGTGACCCTGAGCAAGTCACTTAACCCCGTTGGCCTCATTTTCCTGATCTGTAAAATGAGTTGGAGAAGGAAACAGCAAACTACTCTAGTATCTCTGCCAAGAAAACCCAAAGAATCAGAAATGATTAAACAACAACAATTTTAAAACATCATTTTATACAAGTCTTTTTACATAGGTTGGCAGTTTCTTGAAGTCACCATTATTTTAGCAGCTATTTGGCACAATTTATGGCAGCTGCCTGAGGAATGATCAAGCTGTTCTTCCCTCTTACAATCCTCTTCGAATTTCCTTATTTAATCTGTTTTTTTTTTCCTGTTCCTTATTCCTTCATTCTCTTTTCTTGATTTAAAAGCCTAGCACTGTGGGGGAGGTCAAGAGAGTAATCTGAAGCAAAGTTACATTTTAAGGACCTCCAGATAGGAGCTTTTAACCTGGGGTCTTCGAGGTTTTTTTTGTTTGTTTTTTTTTTAACATCTCAATATAATTAATCTTCTTGGCAATCCTATGTGTTTTGTCTTATGTTTTTGAAAACATACTGAGGCATCCACCCTATTACAAATGGAGTTTGTGACACACAAAAAGGCTAAGAACCCTTGTCTCAGGGCAATAACCATTTGATCAAGTTGGGATAATCCAAGGAACATTTTTCACGTCATGGATGCATAGAATGTTAGAGCTGGAAGGAGATATGACAATGACCCCAAGTCAATTCCGCAAGATGATGGGTTCAGTCTTAGTACAGTGTTGTGGTTGAGTCATTTTTTTCAGTTATGTCTGATTCTCTGCGACCCCATTTGGGGTTTTCTTGGTAGAGATACTGGAGTAGTTTGCTAATAAGTTCTTGAGGCTGGATTTGAACTTAAGAAAATAAGTCTTCCGGCTTTAGGCCAGATGCTCTATCCACTGTGCAACTTTAGTATAGTGAAACCTCAGATAACAGAAGGGACTTTAGAGATCCCAATCTGATGACATACAACTTTTTGTCCAAAAGATCTTGGAAGAATAATCTGAAAGTTATAGTATGGGGCCTGGGGCAGTTTTCCCCTAAGCCCACCATGTCTCACATTCTGCTAATCTATGCAATGTTTATGAAATCATAGAATCATAGAATGTTAAAGCTGGATAAGACCTTCAAGATTCTGTAGTCTAACACTCTCATTTTCAAACTGAGGAGGGGGTAGTGCAGTAGAACCTAACACCTAGAGAGGTAAATAGACTTTCCCAAATGTTATCAGATATCACTAAGGCTTCATAAAACATTTCCATGCGATATTGTCTTTGGAAAAGCCTTTGAACTGTGCAGAAGGTGGTAGCTTGCTGCAATTCAATTGCTCAGCTTGCTGTAGGCTAATTAATTTCTCACAGTGGCTCTGGTCTCTATGAGGAGAGTACAATTGGTAATACAGAGTAAGAAAGTATCAGAACAAGACAAACAGCTCCTGGCAGATGTTGCATGCTTGCCTTTTTTTTTTTTTTTTTTTTTTTTTTGCATTTGTAGGTATAAATACCCATGAAATAGCTAGTCCCTGTGCTGTAGGAGGATAGGAGATGTGCTTATTTTGCAGTTAAGAAAACTCTCCGAGATTTTTACTTGGATAGATGTCACTGGTGCCCAGATTTCCTAGCCTCCCTGAAAACTCATTGACTCATTAGTATATTTTCCAACACTAATAATTCCCTCCTAATTCTATGTAATTACCTTGGCCAAGCTTAAAATCTGGAAGTTACCATTGCCCACTAAGCATTCTACAATCCTAGGAGAAAGAAAAGTTCAAGTCACTGATTCTTTTCCTATAGTTTCAGGAAGAAAGCAGCCAAGCTGCCAATATCTTCTAAATCTACTCCATCCCTTCCATATTTATTGAGGAGACTTTAATCCAGGCCCTCATCACTTCATGCCTAGATAATGGCAACAGCCTATAATCTAGTCTGCATGCCCTCAGTCTCTCCTTCTGCAGTCAATCCCACCCAATTAACCAATCAACCATTTTACTAAGCACTTATAATGTACTGAGCATGGTACTTGGTCCTGGGTATAAGAGATGCAAAAGTGAGATAGCCCCTGCCCTCAATAAGTATGTATATATTCTAACAGAAAGATACAACATCCAGAGGAAAGAGATTGGTCTAGAGACAATCAAATGGATTGAGAGACTTGGCTCTTCACAGCAATGCAAGAATCTAAGACAACTCTAAAAGAGTTCCAAAAGATGGAAATTGCTATCCACATTCACAGAAAGAACTATGGAATATGAATGCAGATGAAAGCATACTATCTCCTCTCCTTTTCTTTTGTTATTTTGTTTTATTGCTTCATTCTTGTGATTTCTGCCTTTAGTTCTAATTGTTTTTTACATAATACCTAATGGGAAAATATGCTTAATATGAATGTATAAGTAGAGCCTATATCAGATTGCATGCCATCTTGAGGAGGGGAGAGGAGAAGGAGGGGGAGAAAATTAAAAACTCAAAATCTTATGGAAGTGAATGTTGAAAACTAAAAATAAACTAATTAATTATAAAAAAAAGTTATGCAAAAAAAAGTATATTGAGAAAAACAAAACAAAAAAACAACAACAAAATAGATTGAGAATGGAACCATAAGACAGAAGATTGTTAGACTCTCTCCTTAGTCATCCCCACCTCCTTGTTTCCCTGGCTTTTTTCAAGTCTCACCTTCTACAGGAAGCCTTTCCTATTTTCCTTTAATTCTAATGCCTTCCCTTTATTAATCACTTCCAATTTATCCAGTATATAGCTTATTTCTGCATTTTGGTCAGTTATTTCCATCTCTTCATGACCCCACTTGGGGTTTTCTTGGCAAAGATATTGAAGGGGTTTTCCATTTCTTTCTCCAGGTCATTTTTACAGATGAGGAAACTGTGGCAAATAGGGTGAAGTGACTTGCCCAAGGTCACAAAGCTAATAAGTATCTGAGGCCAGATTTGAACTCAGGAAGATGAATCTGCCTAATTCCAGTGTTGGCATTCTATTCACTCCGCCACCTAGCTGCCCTTGGTTTGCATTTGTTTTTCTCTGTTAGAATGTAAGCTCCTTGAGGGCAGAGGCTGTCTTTTGTCTTTCTTTGTATTCCTAACACTTAGCACAGTGCTTGCCCCATATTAGGCACTTAATAAGTGTTCATGGACTGACTGACCAACTCTATGAAGCACCAATGATAGCACTGATTTGATTATGGGGCTCAGAGTAAGAAGGGAAAAGTGTGGAGGAGGGCTGGGAGAGAGGAACATGCTACATGGCATTAAGGCAGATGACAAAATGTCTCTGCTGGGTAAGGCCTGGTATCCTGGTGGATAGTTAGATGGGATGTAGAGTATGGTATCGGACCAGTTAAAAATAATGCCAGCTAAAAATAATTCCTTTGGGCAGCTAGATAGTGCAAGGGATAGAGCACCAGGCCTGAAATCAGGAAGACTCATTTTCCTGAGTTCAAATCTGGCCTCAGACACTTACTAGCTGTATGACCCAGAGCAAGTCACTTCACCCCTTTTGTCTCATTTTCCTCATCTGTAAAATGAGCTGGAGAAGGATATGGCAAACCACTCCAGTATCTCTGCCAAGAAAACCCCAAATGGGGTTGCAGAGAGTCGGAAACGACTCAAAAACAACAACAACAACAAAAGTTCCTTTAGCACTACTTTTTACCATGTCACTACCTCTTAAAAAATGTTTGGTGACTCTTCACTGTCCAAAGGATAAAGTCCAAACTACTCTGACAAAAATTTGTATCAGCCTCACACCTATGTCACATGTTGTATATCCAAAGGTTCTGTCCTGGGTCCTCTTCTCACTCTATGCTCTCTCATAAGGTGACCTAATCAGCTTCTATGGGTTTAATTATCATCACCTACTTCCTGGAAGTTAAGTGGCAGAGTAGATAGAGTCCTTGGGTTAGAATCAAGAAGAACTGAGTTCCAATCCAGCCTCAGATGCTAATTGAGCTCTACAACTCTGGGCAAGTCACTTAACCTCTGCCTCATTTTCCTCATACAGGGATAATAATAATGCCTACCCCCCAGGATCATTCCAAGGAACAAATGAAATAATGATTGTAAAGTGCTTAACACTGTGGCTAGCACATGGTAGGTGCTATTTAATGACAGCTATTCATACTCCTATTATCTCTATAAAGATTACTCCTTATCAGACACTAGTCTCTCTTGAGCTTCAGTTCCACATCACCAATTGCCTTTTAGACATTTTAAATTAGGTGCCCCATAGGCAGCTCACACTCTTCATGTCCAAAACAAAATTCAATAACTTTTCCCCTCTTCCAAACTTTTCTATGTCTGTCAGAGCCATTACCATCTTTCTAGAATCCCAGTTCTCTCTCACTTTGTATATCCAATTGAAGAGGAGGGGAGTTTTGGGGTGCTCCTAGATGCACAGAGGCACCCCAAGATCACAGGAAAAAGCCCAGATCGTGGCGCAGATCTGCCTGAATGAATTCAACTCAGATCTTCTTCCAGCCAGAGAAAAAGTTTATTAAAAATGAAGCATATAGGCCAGACTCTCAAGGAACCCAAACATCAGTGATCTAAATTGGGGCTAAGGTGGTCAGGTGACGCTTGTAAGTGGGCTTGAGAATCTTAGCCTCTGGGCATGAGAGGTTCTCAGCGTCTGAATGGGGGCTGGGGGCTGAGGTGGTCAGGCCAGGTGACATTTGTAAGGACCAGCGAGCGTGAGGCAGTCTCAGACTCTTTGGCATGAAGAAAGCTCAGCATTTGAGTGGGGGCTGGGGTGGACGGGCCACGTGACGCTCGTGAGGACGAGCAGGCATGAGGGTCTCAGCCTCTAGGCTTGAGAACAGCTCAGCATCTGAATGGGGGGAAAGATGAGTCTTAAGTACAGAAAGACTAGGGGAGGGGTCTAGGAGTGACGAAGCAGTTTGGAGTGAAGGGAGGAAGGGCCTAGGGAGATCTGGATGGGAGTGGCTAGTAAGCTGGGGTGAACAGAACTCCTGGGTCCTGGACTTTGTGGCACCTAGCTAGGATTAAGGGTGAGAAGTGAAAAAAGGCCATATGAAGATGAAACAATGGAAGGGAGATTGGGTGTAGCCACAATGCAAGACCAGTTGAAGGGGGGAGGTGATTGAGAGGAAGGGTCCAGGTGAGAATTTCCCTTTGGAAGATCTGAGAGATTTGAACAGACAATGAGAATAGATGATGAAGGGAGGTGGAAGGGGAAGTTTGCTTTCAAAGGGAAATAAAAGCAGTTTCTAAAACTTTAAGGTTTTCCTGGGACCAGTAGACAAACTGAAGCCAAGTTCTTTTTGGGGTCAGGAAGGAAAGAGCATTTGAATAAGATTTCAAAGAGAGAATCTAAGGTTTTTCTGGGAATTGTAAACAAAGGAGTCAAATTCCTTTTGAAGGGAAAAGGGGCAAAGATAAACCTCTTCACAATCAATTGACAAATCTTGTTTTATTTCTTTGTTGTAAGTCATGTCTGACTTTTTGTGACCCCATTTGGGTTTTCTTGGCAGAGATACTGGAGTGGTTTGCCATTTCCTTCTCCAGCTCATTTTACAGATGAGGAATGGAGGCAAACTGGGTTAAGTGACTTGCTCAGGTTCACACAGCTGGTAATTATCTGAGGTCAGATTTGAACTCAGGAAGATGAGTCTTCCTGACTCTAGGCCCAGCATTCTAGCCCCTGCACCACCCAGCTATCCTATCTAACCTTCTTTGGTTTTTGTTTTGCTACAACTGGATAAATGGGTTTCTTTGCTATTTGTGTTCATTGTGGAACTGGTATTTGGTGGGAAAGGAATCAATCCTTGAATATAGAGTTTGAGGTCCTTCTTTTTTCCCAAATGACAAAGTGATTAAAAGTGAGATGGAACCTGATCCTTTCCCCTAGAGCAAGCCTGCATGACCTGCGCATAGCCTGTGGGCCTCTCATGAACCTCGGATGCTTGCAGCATGCAAAGGATTTCCTCTATATACAAAGAATATTTTTCTTTACATTTTTCATGGACCGCCTGAAATCCTTTGGTGTGAGAGTTGTTAGTGACCGGTGGGCTACAGGTTGTACAGGCCTGCCCTAGAGTCACAGGGGTGGGGAACCTGTGGCCTGGAGGCCACATGTGGTCCTCTAGGTCCTCAGGTGTGACCCTTTGTCTGAATCCAAACTTCACGGAACAAATTTGTTCTGTAAAACTTGGACTCTGTCAAAGGCCATAAGTCTAGGGCCTAGACTAATAATATTTAAGGTATCAGTAGCTACACTTCTAGCCTGGTACCCCTTTCTTTGAGGAGAGCACAGTGGTGACTTTCAGCCACAACTTCCTGCTTCACCTCCTCATAGGAATAAAAGTGTCCCTTAGAGAATATTGAGAAGAGGCTAGAGATGTCTTTTCTACCTACACAATGACAGACCAACTTGCCACACCATAGCCTTCACCATTCATAGGCCTCATTACATGTGTGGGGACCTCTCTCCACTCTTTATTACATATATAACTCATATTTTGGTTTCCACCAATCTTGATCTCCAGCTTCATACAATCTTTAGCAATCAAAATAATGAATGCATAAATGGAAAAAGTGACTTAATATACAAAGCATACACTAAATACTATAGGGAAGGGGCTAAAGAGTAGGGACTATATATCTTCTGTTTCTTTATACCCCCTACTCACCCACCTTTATTAAAATCCTCTTCCTATTGCAGCTAGGTGGCACAGGGATATAGAGCTCTGGACCTGGAGTCAGGAAGACCTGAGTTCAAATTTGACCTCAGACACTTACAGCTATATGTCCCTTTGCACCATTGCAACATCTCTTAAATATTTCTCCTCTTCTCCTCGGACACTGCCACCATTCTGGTGCAGGCTGTCATCACCTCATACCTTGAATACTGCAATAGCCTGATGGTGGGTTGTTTCGCCTCAAGTTTCTCCCTGCTCTGATCTGTCCTTTATCAGCCACTAAAGTGATTTTCCTAAAGCACCAATAATACTCAATAAATACTCAATACTCAATAAATGCCAGGGGTTCCCTATTGCCTCCAGGATCAAATACAAAATCCTCTGACATTCAAAGCCTTTCATAACCTAGGGCCGCCCCCTTCCATTCTTCTCATACCTTACTTCACAACCATGTCCTCTTCAATCCAGTGACACTAGCTTCCTTGTTGTCCCACAAACAGGATATTCCATTCTTGACTACAGGCGTTTTCTCTAACTGTCTGCCATGCCTGGAATTCTCTCCCTCCTCATTTCTGCTTACTAGCTTCTCTGGTTTCCTTTAAGTCCCAACTAAAATCACACCTTCCATAGAAAAACTTTACCAGACCATCTTAATTCTACTTCTTTTCTTCTTTTGTTTACTTCTTATTTATCCTGTATATAGCTTGTTTGTACATCTTTGTTCGCTTGTTTCCCCCAATAGATCGTAAGCTCCTTGAGAGAAGGGACTGCCTTTTGATTCTTTTTGTGTCCTCAATATTTAGCACAGTGTCTGGTACATAGTACTTAATAAATAAATAAAAGTACTTAATAAATGTGTATTGACTGATTGACCCTGAACAAATCACTTAACCTCTTTCTGCCTCAGTTTCTATAACTATAATATAAATAACTATAATATAAATTACCTCACGGGGTTGTTGTGTTCTTATTGTCAACATCAAATGTGATAATATTCATACTTAGTACAGTGTTTGATATATAGGAGGCACTTTAAACACTTTTTCCCTTTCTTATCCCCTCTTCCTTCAAGTCTCAGCTCAATTGCTGTGCAAGTGATCTTTAGTTTTCAAAGGGTATACCAACATGGGGAAATATCTGGCAATTCTAGGCTGGAAAAGCTTCAAGTGTAGGCTGAAAGATGGAGTGTATTTTGTCTTTCCAAGAAAGGTTTAAATTCAGAGAAGCTCATTACCAGAAATTTGATCACTGGATGATGAATTTTTTCAGCAACATCAACTCATGAAAAAAAAAATGATCTAGCAAGACATGGAAGGTCTGTGGTCTGCAATGATGAAAAGCATTCCCATACTGCTGAGATCACAGGATCATTGCAGATTTAGAACTGGAAGGGACCTTAGGAACCATCTAGTCTAATCCTCTCATTTCATAGATAAGGAAAATTGGAGTCAAGAAGAAATGTGAAGTGACTTGCCCAAAGTCATACAGCTAGTGAGTGACAGAGGGCAGGAACTCAGGTCTTTTTAACTCCAAAGCCAGGGCTTTTTCCACAATACCACAGTGCCTCCAGCTCTTAGAGCCCTCTAAGTATTCAAATTCACCCCTCACCTACACCCAACACACAGAAATACAATGCTTGGGGAATGAGCATATAAAGGGACACCAAGATTATTGAGAGCCAGCTAGGTGTTGTAGTGGGCCCTGGAGTCAGGAAGACTGCTGTTCTTGGGTTCAAATCTGGCCTCAGACACTTACTAGCTGAGTGACCCTGGGTAAGTCACTTCACCCTGTTTGTCTCAGTTTTCTCATCTATAAAATGAGCTGGAGAAGGAAATGGCAAACTACTCCAGCATCTTTGCCAAGACAACCCCAAATGGGGTCAGGAAGAGTCCAACACGACTGAACAACAACAACAAGATTTTTGAGAGAGAGGTCAGTCAATGAGGAACACTAAGGCTAAGTTTGATGTCAGCATTTTGAGTTCAGTTAATATAGATGCTTCAGGATATTCAGAAGCATGTGTTCAAGGCATCTCAAGACCACTTGTGTCCCCTAACCGTATCCTTTAACAAAGCACTCCTTTATCTTATATATCTAAATTATACTCAGTTTTGCTGGGTAGGTGATTCTTGGTTGTAATCCTGTCTCCTTTGCCCTCCAGAATATTATATTCCATGCCCTGCGGACCCTTAATGTAGAAGCTGCTAAATCTTGTGTTATCCTGATTGTGTTTCTACAATACTTGAATTGTTTCTTTCTGGCTGCTTGTAATATTTTCTCCTTGACCTGGGAACTCTGGAATTTGGCTACAATATTCCTAGGAGTTTTCTGTCAGGGATCTCTTTCAGGAGAAGATCAGGGGATTCTTTCCATTTCTATTTTGCCCTCTGGTTCTAAAATATCAGGACAGTTGTCCTGGATAATCTCTTGAAAGATGATGTCTAGGCTCTTTTTTTGATCATGGCTTTCAGATAGTCCAATAATTTTTAAATTCTCTCTCCTGGATCTATTTTCCAGGTCAGTTGTTTTTCCAATGAGATATTTCACATTGTTTTCTAATTTTTCATTCTTTTGGATTTGTTTTACAGTGTCTTGATTTCTCATAAAGTCACTAGCTTCCAATTGCTCTATTCTAATTTTTAAGGAAGTATTTTCTTCAGTAATCTTTTGGACTTCCTTTTCCATTTGGCCAACTTTGCTTTTTAGGGCATTCTTCTCCTCATTGGCTTTTTGGACCTCTTTTGCCATTTGGGTTAGGCTATTTTTTAAGGTGTTATTTTCTTCAGCATTCTTTTGGGTCTCCTTCAGCAAGCTGTTGACTTGTTTTTCATGATTTTCTTGCATCACTCTCAGTTTTTCCTCTACTTCTCTTACTTGCTTCTCAAAATCCCTTTTGAGCTCTTCCACTGATTCATATTTTTCTTGGAGGCTTTGGATATAGGAGCATTGGCTTTGTTGTCTTCTTCTGGTTGTATGTTTTGATCTTCTTTGTCACCGAAGTAAGATAATATAGTCTGACTCTTTTTGCACTGCTTACTCATGATCCTGGCCAATTACTTGAGTTTTAAACTTTTTGTTAAGGTAGAAGTCTGCTTCCAATGTGAAGAGTGTACTATCCCAAGCTTCGGGGGTTTATACAGCTGTTTTCAGAGGTACTTCTAGGGACCTGTAAATTTTCAGTTCTTCCAAGGTGATATGATAAGGGGCTAGGTGTTTTCTCTCTACTACCACAACAAGCTCCACCGCACCAGCATTCCTCCTCTGGAATCCCCCTCTGATCAGCCACTTGATTCCCCCTCAGTCTGTGGGCCAGAAGCTCAGGAAACAGCCGTGGCCCCGGGCAGCGCTCAAAACTTGCGGCTGAGACCTAGCTCCTCTCTCACCGCAGTCACAAACTTTTCCCACTGACCTTCTAAGTTATCTCTGGTGTTCCTGGGTTGAGAAGTCTGGAAACTGCCACAGCTGCCCGCGATTCAGTCTTCTGAGGCCTGCTCCAGGGTTGCTGCGGCCTGCGTGCCCACACCGAACTGTGCTACTCTACCTGCCCCGCGCGATATACCTTTCCCATCAACCATCCAGGCTGTCTTGGGCTGGAAATTTGTTTCATTCTGTCTTCTTGTGGGTTCTGCTGCTTTAGAATTTGTTTAGAGCCATTTTTTATAGGTATTCGGAGGGCTTTGGGAGAGAGCTCAAGACAGTCACTGCTTTCCTTCCGCCATCTTGGCTCTGCCCCTTAGACTGTTCTTTTCTTGAAATGTATTATAAACACCACTGTTATGGGCTAAACTTTGGCTAATTTCAGTGTCTTTTTTTTTACTGGCTTATGTCAATCACATGTTCAGGAATGCAATTCCATGAAATAAAAACATTGATCAACTATCATGTGCTGAGGGGATTCAAAGAAGAATAAGAAATGATCCTTTCCCTCAATGAGCTTAAAATCTATTAGGAGGCTAAAGCACATGGACAAATTAGCATAGTATATGGAAATTATGGAAATTTTGGAGTAGGGTTAAGGCAGTTACAGATAAAGTAGGTAGGAGAAATCACATAAAGAAAAACTTCATAAGAGAGATAGCTTTTAATATAGATCTTGAAGGATGGGAAAGGCTTTTGATGAAAGTATAATTGGAGACATCACGTCAGGGAACTTTTGGGTATATGTCAGTCACTTAAGCCTTACCTTCAAAGATTGTTGTGAGGATTTAATGAGACAATATTTGTAGAGCATTTTGAAAACCTTAAAACACTATGTAAATGTGAGCTGTTATTACTGTCATTATGTTTAAGAAACAACATGTTTGGCTAGAACAGGGGTTTAACTGAGATCCGCTGATACATTTCAAAAGAACCTTTGAGTTTAGGTGGGAAAAAATATTCAGAGGAATAGTAGAAAATAAATCTGGAAACATGGTTGGACTTAGGTTGGGGAGAGCCTTGAAATTCAATCTGAGGATACTAGACTTAATTCAGTTGACAATGAGAATCTATAGAAGGTTTTTATGCTAAGGAGCTATAAATATCACCAGAGCTGCACATGAGGAAGATTCATCTTATACCAATGTGAAGTAGAAATTGAATGGAAAAGAGATTTGAAGAGGGGCCACTGATTAAGGAGCTATTGTAATGGCCCATATGTGAAGTGATAGAAGCTGTCCAAATGAGCCTCAGAGGCTTATTTGAACCTCGAAGGTTCTCATATCCAGAATCTATGATGTAGTATGATCTAGTTGCTCCAGACTCTAGAAGGTCCTTCCAGTTCCCAAGAAGCAGCTATGGAATAGGGTTAAGAGAATGACTTTGGAATCAAAGTTATGAGTTCAAATTCCAGCTATGTTATTACCTACCTACCTGATATTGGGCAAGCTTAACTTCTCTGGACCTCAGTTTTCTCATCTGAAAAATGAATGGACTGGGTTAGGTAATCTCTGAGATCCCTACCAGCTCTAAATCCTATGATCTTAATCTTTCTAAAGCAAGGATTCTTAACCTGAGGTTCACAAACCCCTCCAAGGGGCCCATAGATAAGTTTCAGAGATGTCCATGAACTTGAATGGGAAAAAATTATATCCCTCTTTTCACTAACCTCTAGCTGAAATTGAACATTTCTTTCAATTATGAATTTTTTTTAAAAAATGAAATTGTTCTAAGAAGGGGTCAACCCCAGATTGCAAAAAGGCTTCGTGGCACAGAGGTGGTTAAGAATCCCTGTTCTAAAGTCATCATCATGCAATTTAGAAATTCTATGAGATGGCCTTGTGGCCATAAATTACATTTCATGGGCTAATGGAGGTTCTCACCACAAACCTGTTATCCTCCGTCTCCTCCTCCTCCTCCTCCTCCTCCTCCTCCTCCTCCTCCTCCTTCTCCTCCTTCTCTTCTACATGCACATCATCATGGTGCTGAAAGGGTCAGCTCCTGCTGTCACAGCAGATTATTTCACTTTCTCTCTCCTTTGGTTTCAGATTTCTTGTAAGTCAGGATCAGTATAAATAAGTGTCTGAGCTAGTAAGTGCCCAGCTAGTAAGTATCTGAGGCCAGATTTGAACTCACGAAGGTAAGTGCTCCTGATTCCAAGCCTCACTGCCAAACAATAATAATAGCTTGCCTTTAAAAAGCACTGTGTGGTTTATACAGCATTTTTCTCACCATACTCCACAAGAGGTAGACAATAGTTTCTGAGCAATCTCTGGCCTGTTAGTTTGTCCCAGTGCTGTTCTGACCCCACTGGCAGAGGGAATCCCCTGTCACTACAGAATGGGAACAGAATCTCTACATCATCTTGCCAGTGTGCTATGTAGGAGGTGCTATACTGGCAGGGATAAATTAAATAGGAATTAGTTGAAAGGTTTGACTCTGAGACTGGATAATGGCAAAATGAAATCCCAACCCAGCCTGTCTCTTCTCTTGACACTATCAACACCTCACTGTTCATTTGCCAATTCCTCATTTGTTGACTAGAGGCCAGATTGAACATTTATTTGTACATTAAGCCAGCTCTAGGGTATTTTTGTTTAATTAGCTATGACCCTTGGAGATACATCTCACAACTATCTCTTGGTACGATGTATTGAATAAACTTGAAGAGGGGCTCACTGAGAGTGATTACAAGGTGAAGCTGGAGGGAACTGACTTGGCAGGGATTCCATGCTGGGACGAAGAGGAGACTAAAAATTGAGATATTTGAATGAAAACAATTCAGTCCTAGTTTGGCAAAGGAAGTGTATTGACCTTCACTAATCTTGCTGCTTCTTTACAGTTGATGCTAAAGTTAACCTGGACTCCAAATGAACCAAAGGATACTCTTAGTGGAGTGGGAAGGCAAAGGGAGGGGTCTGTAGGAAAAAAAGTGTTGCTCTGGTTGCTGCTTATGGTATTCCTTGGCCCAAGTCTCTGCATCTGTTCTTCTGGGCAGTGCTTTGGGCCATATGGCCAGATGAAAAACATCCAGTTCAAACTACAGATGGACAACAACTGATGCTCATGTTGGTGGCATAGAGAGGTTATAATCAGAAATATAACTAGGAATTCTATTACCTGGGGAGAATTCATCAGGAAATTGGAACAGACATCTGGAGAAACCTCCAATCCAGTCAAGTATAAGACTGATAGGGGGAGTGGGTGTACATACATCCCCTAGAGACCCCAACCCTCTCTACTGAAACATAGTCTTCCTCCCTTTTTCTTCTGCCCCAGAAATCCTAGAGAGGAAGTAGAGTGAGGAAGGTGGCTGGTGAAGATAGTGACAGTGTGGCAATTGGGGAAGTCAACTCTGGGAGGAAAGAAACATGGCAGTGAGACCTTGAGGATGATATGATGAGAAAAATCAATGCAATTGTGCTGAATACCACAGGACTATAAGTCTAGAAGAGTGCCAAGGGGAAGAAGTCCTTCCCTCACTCCCTAGCTAATGTCAATGCCCGAGGAATATAGCCTTGATCATCCCACCCTACTTATAGTTTTGATTACAATTCATTGAAAAGTTGATCACTTTAGATTTAAATGCCATGCTTCATAAGATTTTGGGAATGCTTAAACATTTGTGACAGAACCTAGGAGAAAAGTTTTAATGACAACTGGTGTTATTTAGCCTTCATTTAAGCCTACCTGGAAAAAAAAAGATTTATAAACAATAGCTATACTAAACTTCTTTTCTCCACTTAGAATGTCATGTTCAATGCTGAAAGTGACCAAGAAAGAACTTGCTGCTACAGTTAATCAGCAGTGACTTAATTTCATACAGTTGTGTGACATTTATAGCTTTAGTTTTCTTATCCATAATGTGGAAATAATAATTGTTGCACTGCCAACTGCACATGTATGTTTGTTATGAAGAAAGTATTTTGCATACCTGAAAGTGCTTATATAATGTGCTTTAACATCTTCATCATTCCCCAAGGTTACACAGAAAGTTAATAGTAAAGTTGGAATTCAAACCAGGGTGTTTTGATTCTCTGTCATGACTGCTCCCCTTGAGCAAGAAGACAAGAGGTTCTTTCCAATGTTGACCCACTTCAAATCTTCCACCGCAAATTATATCCCCAGTTACTTAATACAATGCTTTGTACATACTGAGTGCTTAATAAATACTTTTTTATCCAATTCATTCATTCCCATCAGCATTGTCAAGTAGGTAACCAATTACATTGTGTTATTTAAAGACAAATTAGGTAATTCTACAGTTATAAACTATTTTTCCCTATTGGCTTGACATGGGATGCCACATTCTTCCATTAAAAAGTTAGAAGGATATACTAGAATATTGGACTGGAAATCAGAAGATCAATCAATCTGTCCATCAATTAATAAATATTTATTAAGTCTTTACTATGTGACAAGTACTGCTAAGTTCTGGAGTTTTTTTTTTTTTAAGGCAAAAAGACAAAAACAGTCCCTGTTCTCAAGGACCTTATATACCAAAGAAGTAGGAATGGGAAAGGGAGGGACAACAACATGTAAATACATAGGCAAACACATTTGTAATAGGGGACTAACCAAATCCAGCCCTTGTGTGTGTATGGTCTCAGAGTAGGTGATGCAATCAATCTCCATGTTGACTTTGGAGTATGCAAAGACATTCAGTAACTGGTTCTAGTCCACTAACAATGTGGTGAAGAGATGGATATTTGATTGACTAATGAGCAAATTTGGGGTGCATTCAAAAAGCACTAATGACCAAAGCAAGTCCTTCTCCTTTTCCTCTCTGGCTATGTTATAATGAGAAACATCCTGTAAACCTTTGTAGGAGGGGCATTAGGCCCTCCCCATGTGGGACCAACACATGGCCAGTGAATACAAGGTTCTATTTGAATTTGCTTTTTCTTGCTTTTAGGTGAAGGAGCATTACACACAGTTATGACCTTATGAACCTCAAAAATGTTGGAATAGTGAGACACCAAAGGTCCCAGAGCCTTAGTCCACAATGGCATAAGCAGCTGAGTCTCATCTGCTTTAAAAGTCCTGGTACCCAGCATAGCAAAGGATTGGCCTTCACAGCCAACATGCCAGGCCTTACAAGCAAGGCAATGAATGACTATGAACCTCAGCTATGGTTAAGTCAGAAGTTAATTTGGTGGGGTAATTGCTCATAGCAATTTACTTTATGTTTGAGCCCACTCTCTCTGCCCCTCAACTGATGTGGTATAGGAGACAACGTTCCCCAGATGTTGGGGGGAAATACTTTGCAACCTATGCTTTTGCTATATCATTGCAATAAATATTCCCTTGTAATAGAGCAGCTAGGTGGTGCAGTGGATAAAGTGCTAGGCTTGGAATTAGGACTACTCATTTTCCGGAGTTCAAATCTAGCTTCAGACACTTACCAGTTGGGTGACTCTGGGCAAGTCACTTCACTCAGTTTCCTCATATGTAAAATGAACTGGAGAAGTATCTTTGCCAAGAAAACCTCAAATGGGATCATGAAGAGTTGGATGTGATTGAAACAACTGAACAACAATTCTATTTTCTCACTATTTGCTGTTATTGTCAGATATACTGATAGAAAAAAAAAACAACAACATCCTAACAATTAGAGCTATGCAAAAGTAGTGGAGACTGTCTTGGGAAGTAGTGGATTCCTTCTCACTAGAAGTCTTCAGATAGAGGCTGGATGAGCACTTATTAGATATAGTATAGAGGGGATTTTTGTCCATATATCACATGCCTGGATAAGACCAAATAGTCACTGAGAATCCTTCCAAATCTAAGACCCTGTGATTCTGTGACTCACTGTGAATGACCATATTTCTATTATCTTCTAGATAATTATGGAACAGCTTAACAGTAGGAGGTTGGGCACTAGATGATGATTTGAGGAACCCACATAGTGACTCAAGAAATGAACAAAAATATATTTTTTGCAGTCTTACTGTTTCTTTTTGCTTCTAAGATGACCATTGCTGAGTGGCATAAAAAGGCTTAGAAAGTGATAACAATCAAACTTTTTAGACACACATTAATTTAATGGTTGCTGATATTAATACTCAGGTTTTGTCCAATGACTAGGGTCATTGAGAGGTCACAGTTCATTGCAATAACCTCTTAAAAACTCTCCTTATAGAGGTAAATAAAGGATTTGATGGAACTGGTTTCAAAATATGACCAAAATGCAACAAGAAATATTTTTTCATGGAACAAATGTTCATGAGGAATATAAGAAATAGACTACTATAATGATAATTACAATTTATTACCAATATTCATTGAAGAAGATGAAGATAGAGTGAAATTCCAAGTATTTGACAAGTTTCCAAACTGTGTCAACTCACATGTCCTGATACTCTGACTTTGATGTAAAAGTAGGTATGGAAAAGAATAGTGAAAATTAAGTTTGAAAAGTATGTCTTTATTTTTACGTTTTTACAGAGGAAATTACTATGTGTAACATAGCGTACACACAATACTATGTGTTATCATAATAGCCAACCTTACCCTGAAAAAAAGAAAATTCACCTAGCTTTCTTGGATGTGGACCATTATACTTGCTACCAGAATTTGTTAATGTTTGCATTTGTTCAACTGGTATTTTCTTTCTTCTTTCTTTTTTCATTCTTTTTTTTTTTTACAAGAGATAGCTTATTGAGAACTTAGGTCTTCCTGATTCTTTAGGAAGGTGAAAAGAGAGAGATAACTTTGGAAATGACTGATGCAACAGTATATTAATACTCAATTTTAATCTGGTCGGGTTGTTATCCATCATTCTCAAAGAGGACCAAAATGACATCATTATGTTGGAGTCAAGCTACATTATATCCAACTGTGACTGATCAGATCAATACAAGCTCAGAAGACCTTACCACAGCTTAGGTACAAATAGTCCACCTGAACATTTGGAGTGGAGATGACTTTTTTGTGCATCTCATGTTCTTTTTGAGCTGCTGCAATTTAGCTTCACTCATAGTGTTCTATGAGCTCTAGTGCCTTCTTTGAGGTGGGCATTTCATGCTGTGCCAGGGTCTCCCATGTCATGCAATTGATTCCAAAGTTCTTCAGAGAGGTGTTGTGAATGTCCCTGTATTCAATAGCTTCTTCTGAGAGCTTGCTTTATCTGAGTTGTCACTAAAATAATCTTTTAGAAAAACACACATTTGGCATGCAAACAATGTGGCCAGTCCATTGAGTGAGAGAATGCAACTTACTCTCTGCAGCAGAGTTTGAATGCTTGGCAGTTTAACTTGAGAAAACACCAGTACCCTACTTACCAGGTGATAGTCAGAATCTTCCTAAGATGATTTAAATAGAAGCAATTTATACTGTCCAAGTTTCACAGGCATATAACAATGAGGTCAACACAATGGCTCTGTAGACCTTCAGTTTGGTAGGCAGTCTAATACCTCTTCTCTCCCACACTTTCCTTCAGAGACTCCCAAACTCTGAGCTATCTGGCAATGCTTGTGTCAACCTCATTGTCTACATGTACATCCCCAGAAAGCATACTGCCAAAGTACGTTAACTTATCCACAGTATTCAGCATTTCTCCATTTGCTGAAACCAATGATTCCATGTATAGATGGTGTGGTGTTGGCTGGTGGAAAACCTGTGTTTTCTTAGTGTTAATTATTAGGCCAAACTTAGCACAAGAGAACCAGTCATACTCTGGTGCACCTCAGCTTCAGAGGCTGCATTGAGTGCACAATCATCTATGAACAAAAAAATCATGCACCAACTCTCCTTCCACTTTAGTCTTGGTTTGTAGCCTTTTCAAGTTAAATAATTTATTGTCAGTGTAGTAGCTGACCTTAATGCCATTTTTGTCCTCATTGAAGGTATCTGACAACATTGCTGAAGATATCATCTTAAAAAGCATGGGACCAAGCACACAGTCCTTCACTCCATTGGTAACTGGGAAAGCATGAGAACATCTTCCATTATCTATAACCCATGCAAGCATGCTGTCATGAAACTGACGTACAATACTCATAAACTTCTCCAGGCAACCAACTTTTGACACAATTTTCCACAAGCCCTCACAACCAACAGTATAAAAGGCCTTGGTTAGATCTACAAATGTTGTGCACAGACCTCTGTTTTGCTCCTGGCATTTCTCTTGGAGTTGTCAGGCAGGAAACACCATATCAACAGTTCCTTAGCCCTTTCTGAAGTCACACTGGCTCTCAGGTAGATGATCATCTTCCAGGTGAAGGATCAGCCTATTAAGGAGGACTCTAGCAAGAGTCTTGCCAATAATGACTAAGAAAGAGACACATCAGTGATTGTCATAGGACAATCTATTTCCTTTTCCTTTATAGAGATAATGAAAACATCCTTGAACTCCTGGGGGATAACCTCCTCTTGCCATAAAATCTGGAAAATTTCAGTCAGCTTTCATATGAGAAACAGACCTTGACTGGAATAGAATTAGCACCAGACACTTTGCCACACAAGAGGAGCTTAATGGCATTCAAAACCTCTCCTTCAGTTAGAAGTTTGGCTAGAGAGTGATTGACTTCAACCTGAGGGTATATGGTCAGTGGCTTCAGCATTGATTGATGACAGTCTGTTGACAATATGGAAGCGTTCAGCCCAGCTCTCCAGGATCATGTCCTTATCACTAATCAATGTGGCTCCATCAGCACTGAGGAGTTGAGATGCACTATAGGTCTTTGGTCTATAAATAGACTTCAGAGAATCATGAAGGTGCTTTGGAGTATTACTATCAGCATAAAACTGAATTTCATCTGCCTTTTACTGAGCCAAGAATCCTACATCTCTTTAAACTTCACTTGTACTTTACTTTTGATAGAGTTAAATGCTAACTTCCTAGAGACAGGTGAACTATCTTGCTGGTAAACCTTATGGAGTTCTTGTTTTTTGTTTAGCATCTTCTGAACTTCCCCATCATTTTCATCAACCCAATCTTGATATTTGCGAGTGTTCTGGCCCAGATAAATGCAGTGTTGTACACCAAATCTCTGAAAACTGTCCACTCCTTTTCTGCTGCGCTGTTGCCAACAGTGTTGGCTGCTCAGCTCTTTCCTTCCAAGTTAGCAATGAACTGTTTCCACTCAGAGAAGTGCTCTAATCTATTGACATTAAATCTTCTGGTAGTTGCCTTGCCTTGAGGCAACTGTTTTTGTTGAATGTGAATATTGGATAGGATAAGTCTTTGGTCAGTCTGGCACTCTGTACCTCGTATCACCTTTGTTACTCTCGCAACCTGTCTGTCTCTTCTCCTTACAATCACATAGTCTATTAAATGCCAATGTTTGGTGTGAGGGCACATCCACAGAGTTTTATTTCATTTAGGTAAATGGAAGACAATGCTGGTGATGAGAAGGCCATGAGATGCACAAGTCTTCAGTACTAAGTAACTATTGCTGCTGCTGTTTCCAACTCCATTCCTCTGAAGGACTGCCTACTCTTGCATCAAAGTCACCCAGAATTATAAGCTTGTCCTCTTTTAGCACATTAATGATGAGGGTCTCCAGGTCTTTATAAAATTTTTCTTTGAACTCTTCACTTTTCATCACGGTGAGAGCAGACACACTAATGATGATTATGTGATGCTTTCTTGTACATGACATTTGCATTGTCATAAGCCTGTCATTCTCTCCTTTCAGGAGGCATGCAAGCTTGTTGACTAGATTAGTTTTGATTGCAAAACCTATGCCAGCTTCATGGTACTCCCCATCATTGTGGCCACTTAAAAAAAAATGTGTATCTAACTCCAACTTCAGTAAGCTAGTCTTTATTTACCAACCTTCTTTCACTCAGGGCTGCTATTTGGATGTGATACCTACTTAGTTCTCTCACAACAAGAGCTGTTCATCTTTCAGGTCTATTGGATTTTGTGTTGTCCATAAGTGTGTGCATATTCCATGCACTAATGGTAAGTGGAATCACCTTTTCAAAAGTTTTTGTACATTTTTTTGTGTTTCAATGGCAGAATGGGATCGCCACCTGTCATAGTAAGCAGGCCAGGATTGTGTGAAGTAGACAATTTTTTTAGGGCACTTTTTCTAGCCCCTTCCTGATGCCAGGAAGTGAGCAGTACAGTTTTTGAGAAAGCTTCTCAGACACCCAGGGGGCTGCTGAATCCCACTACTTTTTCAGTCCAGTGAGAAGACAACTCTACGGGCTGGGTCAGGTGTATGCAGGATTTTGACTATAGCTCCCTGTGTATCCACACCTGCTGCTTCATCACTTGCCTGTCACCCCAGGACTTTGAGGTAGCTAAAAATGGTAAAATGGTATGGATGATATCTTTTGATTCATGCATAAATTGGATTTAAGTGAGGCAGAGTTGAGTGAAGTTGTCATCCAAGTCCAGCAGCAAGACAAAAGTCAAGACTACTGGCATTTGGGATGCAGTGTTTGACCTTGGTGTCTTCATTGACTGACCAAGCTCTAAGCACTCTTCAGTGCCTGATTCAGCTGCTTTCGTGGCCATTGGAACAAAGCGTTTTCATCTGCCTATTCCACTGAGGGAAGTCTTCACATGCTTGTGGCCGATACTCTCCTAACTAAAGTATTTGAGATCCTTTGGTTACCCTCATCCTGGTCTAGCACATCTGCTTATTGGGGTGTGGACACTGTACATACTACAACTTCTTGGAGCCATAAGTGAGAATTGAGTGGATCAAGGAGACAACAAAGATGGAAAGCAGCCCTGCAAAGGGCTCAGCAGCCCTCACACCATAGGTACTAGTCTTTCATGAACATACCATATACCCCTAATTTTAATCTAAAAAGAAATAAAAGTATGGCTCAGGCTCAAGAAACAAAAGAGTCTAAAGGCTGTTATTAGGTTGCTTAGAAGCCTGAAAGGTTTACATTATAAATTTATTCTTTAGGAAGAAGACTGTAAGGTATAGTTGTGGTAAGCACTAAATGACATCACAAAAATGAAACTGACTGTATCTTAATAGACAGGAAACAACCGGTTACAGACCAGTTACACACCATTTCAAAATCATCTGTGTGCAATCAGATCATCAACTGCTTAGAGCAAAGGTTAAAGTAAAGTCAAATTAGATGAAAGAACAAAGATGATAAAAAAACTATTATGTATGATTTCAAAAATTTTAGCTTGTCCTATGGGAAAAAAAAACAAAGACATTGGCTCCAAAAACCACCATTTCATAAAGAAATTTAACTGATTTAAAATAATCACCAAAAGGAGACCCAAAAAGTCTTTTGCCATAATTTCCTTGCAAAGCAAAGGAACATTGGAAACACCAGTATAGAAGACATTTGCAAAACATTTCCAAAGAAAATGATAAAAGACTTCAAACTATCATCTCATAAATATTGAAAAACAATTAAAAACAGGCCTGCATAGAACTTGGCTTGAGATCCAGCTAAGCCTAAATCAGCATTTCTGGATGAAGATGAAAGGAGAACGACAACCAGGTATGAATTGGAACAGATCTTTCAGCCTTTTTATGAATCTCTAACAACTCATTAGTTCTATTGTAAAACTATCAAATTTTCAAAATGATTTTAATAAGTATTTTGCTAAGTAGCAGGCACTGTACTAAGCTTTACAAATAATATCTCACTTTATCCTCCCAAAAATCCAGTGAGGAAGATACTATTATCATACCTATTTTACAGATGAGGAAATTAACAGAGGTTAAATATTTTGTCCAGGGTCACATAGACAGTAAGCTTCTGGAACCAAATTTTAATCCAGGAAGACTGGTCTGAGAGCTACTAGATACACAGAGAAGAAATACACACTGAAAGCAGTGCAATGTTAAAAGGCATTTAGGGACTGATTTTCAAGATATTTCAGATGGAAAGATGCTTAAGAAATGGAAAAGTTCACAAATGCGTTTCTCTTTGTTTTTTGAGACTATTTCGTCCCGATTGAGAACACAGGAGTCAATCACTGGATCAATCAGCATGCAAGATTTGACCTGCTCCATTGCTGATCTGGGCTGGTTTGTCCCTCGTCGGCAGCAGCCTGATAACTGTCTGCTCCCAGGTGCTCACCATATTGGTGCCTTGGACATCCAATCAGCTTTAGCCTTACTATAGCCCAGAACTCTGTATTTTAAACAATCAACTAGCTTCAGCCTTCAGTTATCAGAGATTGCAGGCATGTGCTACTACACCCAGCAGGATACTTCTTATGGGGGAAAAAAAGGTGACCACAAAGGCAGCAGCAGCTATTAACCCATATTCCTGCTTTCTCTATAAAGTCTTTATGAGAATGCCCTATGTATACTCTGAGGGTTTGATCAAAACACAAGGGAAGAGACAGAACCTCACAGACAACTTTCTAGAGCCGATTAAGGTTATACAGCTGGATGAGAAATATAAAGAAGTTAAAATCTTACCATGCCTATTGTTTATTGATTTTTTTCAAAAAAAGATTTTCACTTTGTAGAACAAAACACATCCTCCAAGGCTTTCCTCAGACAATATGTCTCCCACACATATGTTAAAATTATACAAACCTCTATGATAAATGCAACTCTGGAGATAATTTTGTTCAGTAATCTGCTGAACTGTGATACCCAAAGAGTTGTAAACTAGGGAGACATGAGTTTTCCTAAGGTGTTCACTAGTACCATAAATATAGAGAGAGTCCAAATGAAAGGATTCAAAACTGATGGGCAAGTTTCTCCAAATGCTTGTATTTTTTGATGAAACTATACTAATTGCATTGAGCCCTGAAACACCTTAAGGTCTTTTCTGTAACAGCATTGCAAAAGAAATTGATCTATCTACACTGGGAAAACAACGTGTATGAATAATGCAAAATATTCCATAGATTATGAAGATTGAAGAGCAACTCATTGACCTATTCCATATCTATGTATCATGGACAGGCACTTTAGATGGAAAATTATTTGGGCCTAGAATTGAGTAGGAGGAGGAAGTTTGGCTCAGTTGTTCAGTTATCATCATCTCTTTAGTACCAATATTTTTCCATTGATTACTTTTGACTACAAATCATGGAACCCCACGATCTCAAACAAATCAAACTTACAAGTAACACAAAAAAAATACATTGTAAATATAAATAGGCTGCACCCTATTATTAGTGATGACTTGCACTTGAGAAGTGACAGAGAAGTCCTTACATACAAGGGCATGTATGACTGAAAATAAAATGGGTCCGTCATATAGTGGGAATGAAAGATAGCAGGTGGCTGGCTGGAGTGGTACATTGATACTTCTGAGGCATTAAACAAACCAAATCAAGGCCTCTAGTGCATTGAATGGATCCTTTGTGATGAATTTAGGGAAAGATGAGGGCAAATAAAAATCACACAAGACAAGAGAGTGTAGACTGGTTAGGATCTGCATATATGCATATATGTGTATACACACACACACACACACACACACACATATACACATATCCCCTATGGCAGCTAGAGTGCCTTGAACACAGGAGACACTTAAAAATGTATAGGGAGTGAATGAGTTCATGGGATCATAGGATCATTGATTCAGGATTGTAAGGGACCTTAGAGGCCACTGAGGAAGTGAGGTGTGGAAATGTTAAGTGACTTGCCCAGGTCCATTGCAAAGGTGAATGACAGAACAGGGATTTCAAACCAAATCCTCTGACTCCAAATTAATTTGAATCCTCTGTAACAGAGTACAGTGAAAAGAGCATTGAATTTGGAGTCAAAGAATTTGTTAATTAACGTGGGGCTGGGGAGATTGGCCTGAGAAGTACTTTGCCAGCAGGATATGTGAATAGTGAGAACAGCCACTCAGCATATTCCTGACTTTGGATGAAAATCTTGAAGAGAGGCAGTAAATTACCAAATCCATGTTTCAGCTAAATCAAACATACCACAGATTCAGCTGGCATTTAATACTGATATTACAGCCCCCAGGAATAACAAGCGAAAGTAATTAAGTTTAATGATTCAAGGGAACCTGAATACTTGATTGCTGCATATATGCCTAATTATCTTTCTTTTTTTTTTTGTAGAGTATAAATAAGGCTTATTTGTAAAATTGCACTAGTTTTAAGGCACATTAGGAGAAGTTATAACACCTTTTTTTTGTGAGATACATTTGTAACAAAGAACAGTTGAAAATTCTTTGTCAAAATGGTGGTAGGAAGGCAAAGCTGTGAGGTAATCTGATATTACTAAAGCCTTCAGACTCGAAACAACCTCAACCTCCATGTCAGGTGAGGAGGTCCTTCTCAGGTAGATCTCTCTGGGCCTGTATAATCTGCTCTCCCCTCTCACCTTCACCCCAAAACGTGAATAAAACAACAACACAGAATGTGTTTATGTATGATATTGGATTTTGTGCTTTCACTATCAGCTTCGAGTTTGTCTGTAAAGAGCGGCTAAAGGTGGCACAGTGGCTAGAGTGCTGGGCCTGGAGTCAACAAGACTCATTTCCCTGAGTTCAAATCTGGCCTCAGACACTGTGTGACCCTGGGCAAATCATTTTAACCCCGTTTGCCTCCGTTTCCTCATCTGTAAAATGAGTTTGAGAAGGAAATGGCAAACCACTCCAGTATCTTTGCCAAGAAAATCCCAAATGGAATCTTGAAGAATAAGATATGACTGAAACAAATGAATAACAGCAAATGTGTTCACATGACCATGGATTTGTATCTGAAAGTGACTCCAGAGTCAATTGAGACCAATTCCTTTATTTTATAGATGAGAAAACTAAGACCCAGGGAGGATAGGTGACTTAGTTAGCTAGAGTCATTTAGGAAATAGGAGTCAGATACAGGATTTGGCCCCAAGATCATCAGTGGAAAGAGTGCTTTTTCCTCTGTATCATGATGTATGTATTCCTTCTTTCCAAGCTTCCTTCCTTCCTTCCCTCCCTCTTTCCTTCCCTCCCTCCCTCCTTCCTTCCTTCTTTCCTTCCTTCCTTCCTTCTTCCCTTCCTTCCTTCCTTCTTCCTTCCCTTCTTCCCTCCCTTCCTTCCTTCTTTTCTTCCTTCCTTCCTTGTAACCCCACCTTTTCACCCCTCAGTCTTTTATTCTAGGTATTTTCCTCCCAGTAAATTTTGCAAAGCAATGTACCCTAGAGCAAGTGTTTGGGGTCTACAGAGAATTCAGGGGGCCTGTGATTTTGTATGTTTAAATATTTTGATAACGATTTCAATATAATTGCTTTCCTTTGTGATCCAATGAATTTCATTTTTATGTATTTAAGAACGTTCTTCTGAGAAGGGGTCCAAATTTGTTGTTGTCTAGTTGTTTCAGTTGTGTCCAACTTTTTGGGACCCCGTTTGAGGTTTTCTTGGCAAAGTTACCGGAGTATTTCACCATTTCCTTCTCCAGCTCATTTTATAGATGAGAAAACTGAGGCAAACAGGGTTAAATGACTTGCCCAGGGTCACATAGCTAGTAAATGTCTGAGGCTGGATTTGAACTCAGGTTTTCCTGATTTCAGCCCTAAGGTTCTATCCACTATGCCACCTAGCTTCCCCAAAGGGAGTCCATTGGATTCACCCAAATGCCAAAGAGGTCTAGGACACAAACAAGATTAAGAAGCCCTGCTCCTGGACCAATCAGCTTAAGTGCAACCCAAGCCACTCTGCTAGTGATGTGAAGATGTGATGAGGTCATAAACCATATTCAATCACATTTTTGAGGTCTTGTCAATTTTAACTCTGTAATATGTCTTGTATCTATCTGCTTTCCATTCTCATAGCCACCACCCTAGTTCATTTCTTGCCTGGATTGTTACAGTAATCTCCTAATTAGCCTCCCTGCCTCTCAAATATATCCTTCTTTATGCGGCTGCTAGCATAATAGTCCTAAAGAATAGGTCTGGTGGAGATCCTCGGTCCTGGTGTGGTGGAGCAGGCAAACTCCAACACAAGGACCCCCCCACATGCCTTAGCATAGACAGGGCAGACTCCACTCTGAGAACCACCAGATGCTTCAGCATGACCCCGGAAAAAGAGACATCCTCTAGCAGCCAGACCTCCACATGCTTCAGTGTAGTCCTGAGGAAACACAGAAACACCCCACCGGGCCTGGCACATGCCAAAGACTACCACTAGGACCCCAGCTCAGCACCAGGTAAGCTGCCAGACCCTTATGGCTTCCAGTGGCACCTGCCATCCCCACCCCACCCCCTCAACATAGAATCAGACACAAGGCACCCCTGGGGGCCTCAGGGCAACATCAGCACAGCACCAGGTAAACAACCAGGGCCTATAGCCACTGGCACAAGAAGCCTGAGACAGTGCCCCTTTCACCCTGGGTGCAGAGCTCAAGTTTAAAAGAAAGGAAAAAGGCAAAAAAAAAATATAAGCAAAAAACAACAAAAAAAGAATCTGACCATAGAAAGTTATTATGGTGATAGGGAAGACCAAGACACAAACTCAGAAAAGGATAGCAATGTCAAAACACCTATGGGCAAAACCCTAAAGAAAAATGAGATGTGGTCTCAAGCCCAGAAAGAACCCATGGAAGAGTTCAAAAATCATATAAGACAGGTAGAAGAAAAAATGGGAAAAGAAATGAGAGTGATGCAAGAGAATTATGAAAAAAGACTCAATATCTTGGAAAAGTGTTTAAAAAGTAGAATTGGCCATTTGGAAAAGGAGACACAAAAATCCACTAAAGAAAACAACTTCTTAAAGAGTACAACTAGCCAAATAGGAAAAAAGTACAAAAGCTAATTGAGGAAAACAACACCTTAAAAGTTAGAATTGGGCAAGTGGAAGCTAATGACACTATGAGACATCAAGAATCAATCAGACAAATTCAAAAGAATGATAAAATGTAAGAAAATGTAAAATACCTTCTGGGAAAAACAATTGACTTGGAAATAAGATCCAGGAAAGACAAGATCAGAATGATAGGACTACCTCAAAACCATAATCAAAAGGGGAACATGGGCAACATCTTTCAAGAAATTATCAAGAAGGCGCAGCTAGGTGGTGTAATGGAAGGAGCACCAGCCCTGGAATCAGGAGGACCTGAGTTCAAATTCAGCCTCAGACACTTGACACTAGTTGTGTGACCGTGGGCAAGTCATTTAACCCTGATTGCCTCACAAAAAGAAAAAAAAGAAATTATCAAGAAAAACTGCCCTGCTGTCCTAGAACCAGACGGCAAAATAGACATTGAAAAAATCCACCTCAGGAAAGAGATCCCAAAACAAAAACTCTAAGGAACATTATAGCCAATTTTCAGAACTATCAGGTCAAGTTAAAAATACTACAAGAGGACAGAAAGAAACAATTCAAATATCAAGTAGTCACAATCAGGATTACACAGGATCTGGCAGCTGCAACATTAGAGGATTGGGGGTCATGAAACATGATATTCTGGAAGGCAAAGGAGGTACAACCAAGAGTAACTTACTCATGTAATATGATACGATATGATATGATATGATATGATATAATATAATATATAAATACCCATAATACATCATGGGGGGAAATGGTCATTCAATAAAATAGTAGGATTTTTTAGCTTTCCTAAGGAGAATATTAGAACTAAACCAAAAATTTGACCTCCAATATCAAGACCCAAGAGAAGCATAAACAGGTGAAAAGAGAAAAGAAAACATAAGGGATTCAGTAAACTATTTATATTACTACATGGGAAGATGATATTTGCAGTTCTTAAAAATTGTATTATTAATACTACAGCTAGAAGGAATATACATAGACAGAGGGTATGGATATAAGGTGAATTTGAAGGAATGAGATATAAAAATTAAGGGATGAGAAAGAGGAGTACGCTGGATGCAGAACAAAAGGAGAAGTAGAATGGGGTGAATAATTTCACATGAAGAGGTGCAAAAGACCTATTACAATGCAAGTGAAGATGGGAGGGTGGGTGATAGGCATCACTTGAATCTTGCTCTCATCAGTATTGGCTCAAAAAAGGAATCATATACACAATCAGTTGAATATAGAAATCTATCTTACTTGAGAGAGAAGTAGGAGGGGAGGAGATTAAGTAAGTGGGGGGAGGTAGGGACTGACAGATGAGAGGGCAGATCAGGCGAGGTGGTAGACAGAAGCAAAACACTGGTGAGGAAAGATAGGGTGAAAAGAGAGAGAGGACAAACAGGAGGAAGATTAAGGTGGAGGGAAATACACAGGTAATAATCATAACTGTGAATGTGAATGGGAAGAACTCTCCCATAAAAAGGAAGCAGATTGCAAAGTGGATCAAAACCCAGAATCCTACAATATGTTGTTTACAAGAAACACACTTGAAGCAGAAAGACATACACAGAGTAAACGTAAGGGGCTGGAGCAGAATCTATTATGCTTCATCTGAAGTAAAAAAAAAAAAAAAAAAGCATGGGTAGCAATCCTGATCCCAAACAAAGTAAAAGCAAAAAGAGACCTAATTGAAAGAGATAAGGAAGGAAACGACATCTTGCTGAAAGGGACCATAGACAATGAAGCAAAGCAATATTAAACATGTGTGTACCAAGTGGTATAGTATCCAAATTCTTAAAGAAGAAGTTAAGTGAGTTACAGGAACAAATATAGAAATATAGAAAAAACTACACTAATGGGGGACCTCAACTGTCCCCTCTCAGAACTCAATAAATCCAACCAAAAAATAAACAAGAAAGAAACTAAGGAGGTAAATAAAGTATTAGAAAAGTTAGATATGACAGACCTTTGGCATGATTTAGACATAAAGGGTGATAAGTGAGTTAGAAGAGCAAGAAATAGTCTGCCTGTCATATCTATGAGGAGAGGAAGAATTCATGACCTAACAAGAGAAAGAGAGCATTACAAAATGTAAAATAGATAGTTTTGATTATTAAATTAAAAAGCTGTTGTATAAACAAAACCAATGCAACCAAGATTAGAAGGAAAGCAGAAAGCTGGGGAATAGTATTTATAGCAAGTGTCTCTGACAAAGGCTTCATTTCTCAAATATATAGAAAATTGAGTCATATTTACAAGAATACAAGCCATTCCCCAATTAATAAATGGTCAAAGGCAGTTTTCAGACCAAGAAATCAAAGCTATCCATAGGCATATGAAGAAGTACTCTAAATCACTTTGGATTAGATAAATGCAAATAAAAACAACTCTGAGATACTACTTCACACCTATCAGGTTGGCTAATATGACAAAAAAGGAAAATGATATATGTTGGAGAGGATGTGGGAAAATCAGGATACTAATGCACTTTTGTTGGAGTTGAGAACTGATCCAACCATTCTGGAAAGCAATTTGGAACTATGCCCAAAGGGCAACCAAACCACGCATACCCTTTGATCCAGCAATACCACTAGTAGCTCTGTATCCCGAAGAGATTATAAAAAAGGGAAAATGACCTACATGTGCAAAAAGTATTTATAGCAGCCCTTTAAGTGGTGACAAAATATTAGAAATTGAGGGGATGCCCACTAATTGGTGAATGGCTGAACAAGCTGTGGTATATGAATGTAATAGAACACTATTGTGCAATAAGAAAAAAGCAGATTTCAGAAATAAGCTGGAAAGACTTATATGAACTGATGCAAAGTGAAACAAGCAGAACCAGGAAATCATTGTACATAGTATCAGCAACATTGTGTGATGATCAACTATGAATAATGCGGCTCTTCTCAGCAACACAATGACCCAAGACAAGTACAAAAGACTCAGAAAAGAAAATGCTATCCATATCCAGATAATGAATTGATGGACTCTGAATGCAGACCCAAGCATATTTTTTCACTTACTTTATTCTTTCTTGTGTTTTTTTTCCC
The DNA here is from genome assembly GCF_900497805.2 of Vombatus ursinus. Classification (NCBI taxonomy): domain Eukaryota; kingdom Metazoa; phylum Chordata; class Mammalia; order Diprotodontia; family Vombatidae; genus Vombatus; species Vombatus ursinus. Next base: position 9,152,313 of record NW_020954585.1, read on the forward strand.
CTTTTGATCTGTTTCTTCTTTCACAAATGTGACAAATATGGAAATATTTTTCATGATAGCACATGTATAAACTATATCAAACTGCCTATCATTTTCAAAAGAGGGGAAAGGAGGGAAAAAGATTTGGAACTCAAAGTCTTGTAAAAATTAATGCTAAAAAATTTTCTTGACATGTAACTGGGGAAAAAATAAAATACTATTAAAAAAAAGACTAGGTCTGGCCACCTGGCTCCTATGTTCAAAATGCCCCAGAATCTCCCTGTAGCCTCTAGGATCTAATATGAACTCCTCTGCTTGGGATTTAAAGTCCTTCCTATCTGGCTTTGTTCTACTTTTCATGTTGATTCAATAATACATCCCTTCACAGATTTTACATTCAGTTAATCTGGCCTGCCTGCTTTTCGTTGTACAAAATATTACATCTCCCATCTCTTGCATTGACTGTTTCCCATGCCCGAATGGCACCAAAAATCATCCAAATATTACTCAGTATTTATTTTGTCTTAATTATTTACCTTTAAGAATAGATCCTATAGGGGTAGCTAGATGGTGCAGTGGACAGAGCTCCAGCCTTGGAGTCAGGAGGACCTGAGTTCAAATCTGGCCTCAGACACATGTCACTTACTGGCTGTGTGACCCTGGGCAAGTCACTTAACCCTGATTGCCTAAAAAAAAGAATAGATCCTATAATTCCACAAAGAAATTGTCATATCTCTACTCCCTTTCTTTCCAACTCTTAGAAAAAAGCTGTCTACATACACAGTTTCCACTTCCTCGCCTCTTCTCTCACTTACTTCTGAATGTGGCTTCCAACTTCATTCATCAATTGAAACTGCTCTCTTGAAAGTTACCAATGATCTTCAAATTGCCAAATTTAATGGACTTCTCAATTCTCATTCTTCTCAAACTCTGTGGCTCCAAGAAGTTGTAGGATGTGCAGCTGCCACACCCTGTTAAAACCATCTTGGTAGATGGGCTAAACCAGGTTGAGAGTAACTGACAGGCCTCAAACCCCTCTGTGATTTGGAGGGGTGTCTACCCCAAGCATGTGAAGAGTTTCCCCCAGGCAGAATAACTGGACAAGAACAATTTGTTCCAATAGCCATGAAGGTGGCTGAAGCAGATGCCACGGAGAACTTAGAATTTGGTTGGACAATGAAAACACCAAGGTCACCCACTGTATCCCAGGCCATCAGCAGCCATCTTGACTTTGATGACTCTGGAGGAAAGAGTGAGGCTGATGACTTTGTGTAACTCTGCCTCGTCTGAATCCAATTCACTCACAAGTCTGATGTCCTTGGTCCTCTTTGAAAATGAAGAACCAACAGCAGCAGCAGCAGCAGCAGCATTTAACAGTGTTGAACACTTTCTCATCCAGGAAACCCCCTTTTCTAGGTTTTCACGCTACTGCTCTCTCTAGGTTCTTCTCAAGAGAGCTGAAACCAATCAGAGTTGCTCATGGAGAATGGAGAGTTGCCTGGAAAGTTGTAATCTGAGGAATCAATCACGGAAAGCTTTGAGAGGGATTTAGTGCTCCAGTCTCCAGACCTCCTATCAGAGAGGAGAGGCCATTGAGGGAGCTGAAAAGGTGTTGAGTATCAAAAAAACTGAGCCAATCTCTGATCTGTGTCTTTGCACTGAACTCTATTCCTTCTTAATCTTTATCTCTTAAAATTCTTACTTTCCTTCATGAATCAGCTTAAGCATCACATTCTACATGAAACTTTTCCTAATCTTTCCAGATGCCAGTGTCATCTCCCCCCCCAAACTACTTTGCAAGTTTGGTGATTATCAAATATGTGTATGTGTATATACATGTGTGTATCTATGTATATGTACATACATAATATAATTATATATTATCTATAAGACAGAAAATATTATAATGTATTATACATGTGTATATATATATTTATTTAAATAGTTCCTTCCATCAAGGAGTTTATATTCTATCAGAGAAGACAATATCTTTATGTATATGAATATATATTATGTGTGTATGTATATCATATGTAGATGTGCACATGTGCATGCATACATGCACATATACACATGTGTATACACACATTATAAGTGCATATACACATATAAAAGAAAGAAACAAAAGAAAAAGGAAGAGAGAGAGGGAGGAAGGAAGGAATGAAGGAAAAAACAAAAAGAAGAAAGGAACACTGGATAATTGCATATCAGTGTAATAAGGATATTAAGAGTATACCTGACCTAAGCCAGTATCCTGTTGGTTTAGGTTTTGTGTTCAACATTTTTGGTAGTTGCTGGGCATAAAAAAAAGCAAGGGACGGGGACACAATTTCTGACCTCAAAAAGCTTACAATCTTTCTATGGAGAGACTATTACTATGATAGTGCCTCCCTCCTCCACTATGGCCTTGTAGCTGTTTTCTATATTCCTACATAGAAAATATATCTATATACCTTTATATAAAATAGAGGCACTACCAAATCACTTAATCTTTCTGGGAAATCTGAAAAAAAAAAAACAAAAGAGATTGAAAGCTGTGATCTCTAAGGTTCCCCTTTTTTTCCAGCTCAAAATGCCATAATCTTCTGATTATTGGAGTAGCAGGTCTCTTGCTGGTGCCCAGTTTGTACTAAACTTTTTTTTTCGCTCAATAGGAGAAAGAGCACTTTTTCTACAATGAAGTTACTTTACTTCAAGTTCCAGCTTTGAAACTAATTGTTGTGTGACCCAGGGCAAGTCACTCAGACTCTGCATGACTAAAAATGAAATTTCTTTTCTTTTCTTTCTTTCCTTCCTTCCTTCTTTTCTTCCTTCTTTCTTTCTTTTTTCCTTTTTTCTCTTTCTTTTTTCCTTTCTTTCTTTTTTCTTTCCCTTTCTTCCTTTTTTTCTTTCTCTCCTGAAAAATTCCCAGTATTTTCAACCACTTTTTCTTCCTTCCCTGTCTCAGAGAAACAAAAAGAGGAATCACTATTCCTAAGAGTAATCCTTCCTTTACCTGTAGCCTAATCCTATTCCCTCCTCCTGCCTCTTCCAATAATCTCTCTCTCTCTCTCTGTATATATATATAAAATATATATATGTATATATGTATGTATATGCACATATCTCTATATTTCTCTCACATCCCCGTCTCTCTGTCTCCGTCTCTCCTCTGTATCTCTCTCACATCTCTGTCTCTCTTTGTCTCTCTTTTATGTCTCTGTCTCTTTGACTCTGTCTCTCTCAAATACACACACACACACACACACACACACACACACACACAGTTGATCCATTCAATTCAGCAAGTATTCATTAAGCATTTACCATGAACAAAATATTGTGTTAGTTGCTGAGGCTATAAATGTCTAGACATCATCCCTGTCCTCAAGGAGCTTACAACCTCATACAGGAGGGGGAAGGAGAGCATGCAGCATAATAAGACACAACATGTAATGTGAGAAAGGCAAAGGAGAGATCTAACCAAAATATTCTTGTAAAAAATGGACAAGGGAGAGCTACCTTTCATTGGCAAGATGGGAGATGACTTTATGGAGTAAGTGGCACCTAAAATGAGCCTTCAAGGAAGATTTCAGTGGACAAAAGGGAGGACAGAACATTTTTTGAACACTGGACTCTACCTGCATGGATGAATGGAGGTGAGAGATGGCAGGACCAAATTAAGGAATAATTCAGTAATTCATTTTGGCAGAAAGGAAAACATTCAAAAGGGAGTAATATGAAATAAGGCATAGAGAGAGAGGATCAAGCCAGACTATGGAAGGCTCTAAATGCCAGGCTAAAATATTTATATTTTATCCTAAAGGCAAAATGGTGTAATTGAAGAGTTTTGCAAAGGGGAGTGACATGATCAGACATTAGTAAGATAATTTTGACAACTACCATCTCCTTGTTTTTACTGCCAAATTTCTTGAAAAGGTTGTTTACAACAGATTATTAAGCAATCTCCTCACCCACTCTCCTTAATCTCTTGCAATCTGGCTTCTTTACTCAATATTACTAAAATTGTTCTTCCAAAGGTCCCTGATAGTTTGTTAATCCCCAAAACCTAAAGGCTTCTTTCTGTCCTCACTCTCCTTGACCTTTGTACACCATTTGGAACTGTAAAGTATCCCCCTTCCTCTAGAAACTCTTTGTTCCCTTGGCTTCCAAAACCACCATTCCCTCTTGTTCTCCTCTATCTTTAAATATTTGAAAGGTGTCCATGTGGAAGACAGAGGATACTTGACTGAAGAGGGCAGAACTTGGGTAGATTTAGGCTTAACAAGAGAACAGACTTCATAATTACAATTATCCAAGAATAAAAGAGGCTGATTTCAGAAGTAATGGATTGCCTGTCATTTGACGTCTTTAGGCAAAGACTAGATGACCACTTCTTGGTGTGTTGTGGTAGGTTTTCATGTTTTGTTCTTTTTTTTTTTAATACGAGTTGGACTAAATAGCAATGAAAACCCTTTCAATTCTGAAATTCTGGGATTCCGCAACAATGTCCATAACTAATATTATTATCTTTTCTATTTTGACTTCACTACTTCTGTCATATACCACCATTTATACAGATCCTTGCAGAATTGAAATAATCCTTATTCTATCAAATTCACAGGGTTGTTGTGAGGATCAAATAAGATACTAGATTGGGAAGCACTAAACCTTGTACAGATGTAATGTGATAGCAAAGTTTATTCTGATTTTAGCTAATTTTCTTTCTTTCTAGATTAATCTAGACTGCTACCACAGACTACCACATTCCACTCACATCCAGTTTGTATTACAAGCATCGCTCAGTCCTCAGGTCATGAAATATTAATTTCAGATAGACTTTCTAACTAATCTATGGAGTGATTTAGGAAACCCTGTCATGATGGAATATAGTGGTTTTGGAGTCACAAGGTGTCCCTCTGCCATTTACTACTTATGTGACCTCAGATAAGTCTCTTAACCTCCTCGAGTCAGTCACTCAATCAACAAGCATTTATTGGCATTCACTATGAGATAGGCACTGTGTGAGGCACCAGGGATACAGAGAAAGGCAAAAATAGTCCCTGCCTTAAGGAATTAATAGTTCTAATAGGTGACAACACATAGAAAAAAGAAATATATATGTATATATGAACATATACATACATATGTGTGTATGTGTATATACACATATACATACGTGTGTGTGTGTGTACTATAAGATAGGAAGGCACCAACAGCTGGAGAGACCAACTACTTGGGGAGACCAGGTAGAATCTGAACAGAAGGAAGGAAGCCAGAGTAGCTAAGAAGTAGAGGTGAGGAGGTAGAGTATTCCAGGGTTGAGGAACAGTGTGAAGGCACAAGTCAGGAGACTGAGCCTCAGTTTCTTCAACTCTAAAATGGGAATCCTAGTACCTGCCCTCTCCACTTAACAGGGTTGCTGTGAGATTCAAATAAGGTAACACAGCAACCAGTAATGTTACATAAATTTCAGCTGTTATTTTTCTTCTCCAAATACTCCAGCTAATCAAGACTTTGTGATCCTACTCATTCATTAGAGCTTTAATAAAAGTTCTAGCAGAGTTCCGTTGGGGAAAGGTACTGAGTCAGAAGACCCAACTTTGACAATTACTAATCATTGAATGCCTCCTAGCCTCAGTTTCCTCAGCTGTAAAATGGGGACAGAATTATTTGTACTCTGCCTTGAAGGGTTGCTGAAAGGAAAATGCATAATAAATTGTAAATTGCTATAAAAGTTGTGACTTCTTATAATCATGATACAGCTGACAAATATGTATGTATAGAAACACAAACACTATTTAGAAAGACAAGTTATATTTTTTTCATAATTTTTCAAATGAAGAAATTTAACCAATGACCAAGAATTGACTTAAGAATCTTCCCTTTATGACTATTTCTTAGCTCACCCCAGCATTCCTCCTCAATCTGTCTCATCCTTTAGAATATAAGCCATACCTCAGTTCAGTTCCACTTCTTAAGTGACAGGGGTGAACGCAATTTAATTTCATTGGAAGAAATTGGATCAAAAATCAAGGTCACTTATTTTGTGAAAAGAAAATGAAGGGCTGGTTTTCTAAATGATTATTTTTTTTCTTCTTTTCTTCTTTTTAACTGAAGGCACAGTGGTTAATACTAGGTCATTTAAGCTTACCTTGCCAAATCAGAAAAAAAAAAAGAATTCTTTATACAAGATTTTGATTAGGTTGAGTACAGCTAATTCTTCCTTCTGTATTTATTACATTTCCTTTCCCTTCTGTAATTACTGGCAGTGCAACACTTTTCACACATACAAGTGGAGCTGAAGAAAGTCCTATGATTAGTCTTATTTCTCCTCTGTACAAGAAGGAAGAAGGACATCAGGATTAACTCAAGGTAGAGATCCTAGACAATGGTTTTAATATGATAACACATATGTGTTAGCTTTATTTTTTAATGAGAAAAGGGGTGTCTAGCCAGCTAGTGCAGCCTTCTACACAAGAAGTCCAGTCCCTACCAAATTAGCCCAAGAAAGACATTAACAGCAAGATAAACAAATTCAGCATTCTTTGTTTTGTGCTGGTTATAATCAATTAGCAAATTGAGCACCTCCGATGGGCAAGGCACTACACCAGCCACCATGGGAGAGAAAAATGTGATGAATAATACCTAATTCTGCACCCTATAAACGTGAAAAAATAGAAAGAACATTGAACTTGGATATGAAACGAGGATTCTTGAAATCCCAAGTTCAACTCCTTTCAAAGGGAAGCTCTTTGGTTGTTTGGGCAGTTTCTATGCTTTCCCTGTCTAGACATAGGCTTCTATGAGTTTTCTGTATCTCATCCATTTAGTTTGGTGTGAAATAATGCTTATTCAGTAACCAATGCCTATATTATACCTTGAGTACTCACATGGGAGCTGAGGGCCCTATTGTCTTCATTTGTGGACACCTGGACACATCTACTTCATAAGCATATTAGGAGATTCTCCTGGAGTATCTGCTATGAGTAAGGGGCATTTAAACAGGGGAGTCCCTAATCAATCTAATGAGCTCACCTAATCAATCTGATAATAACAGTCCGGGCCTTTGTGTGAAGCCATCAAAGTGACAACTCTTAGGGTATATAGGTGGACCCACTGACACTCGAAGTAGGTTTCAGAGGATGGAGTTGCCTCCAAGACTCCAACTCCTCGTGATTCTAAAGGAGAGACTCTTGTCAGAGGAACCTCTCCCCTCTGAGGCAGTGAAGTGGGACAGTGGATAAAGTGCTGGGCCAGGAGTCAGGAAGGCCTATGTTCAAATTCTGTCTCAAATACTTAATAGTTGTGTGACTGGGCAAACCACTTATAGCCTATTCATAAATGATATTCCTTAACTTCAAACTCTCGTGTAAAGGAGAAGGGATTTTAAATTCCTTAACCAGCATAATCTTGGAATCTAGGCACCTAGACAGAGAAGGGACATTTTCTGGGTAGCACTGGCTTCGGGAGTTACCTTATGGGCAACCCCAAGGTGAAGAGTTCAGGCATTGGACCTTTTAGAGAAGGAAGCTTTCCTGATGCTTTTCAGAAAAAGAAGAAGTTCCTATGCAGTGTCCTATTTGCAGAAAAAAATCACTAGGACAGAGCAGGCCTAATGGGAAGTGTATGTTTTTTTTTTTAAGAACTCCCAGATGTTTACCTTCTGGGGACCTGTGCATATTTGTGTCATATGTGGAGGAGATTGGGGCAGGAGAGGCTGCTTAGGATTCTGTGAGAAAGAGGACCTTTGCCCAGAGTATCAAAACATTGCTCCAATGACAACCCCAGTTTCAGTGTTGGATGTTGAATTCTGTTTGAGAACTCTTGAGGAAACATAGAAAAAATCTATTCCATAAGTATACCAGGACATTTCCCTGGAGTAACTGAGCCAAAGAGAAAAAAATATCTTCTCTTAGGTCATCCCTCCACAGGATTAGACCTGGTGAGCCCAGAGTCTAGAGGTTGTATGAGTCACAGGTCACAGGTTACATACTAACTTTATAACTTTGTGCAAGTCATTTTACTTTTCAATGCCTCAGTTTCCTTATCTGTAAAATGAGAGAGTTGGGTTATGATCTCTAAGGGTTCTTCCAGCTCAAACATTCTATGATTCTGTGAGTTTACAATCTAGTTAGGGTGACCAAATGTTTATTGAATTGAACATGAGTTCACAGGAAACACATATGTAAAGATAACCAACACCATCATTACCATGGAATAAGAGTTCAAAGGAACTTTGGAGATCATTTAGTTCATCCCTCTCATTTCACAAAGGAGAAAACTGAGACTAGGAAAGGTAAGTGACTGCCCATGGCCACACAGCCAATGACATAAAAGGAAACGTTTTTCTGAGTGGTATGCTAGTGAATATTTAACAACTGACTCTCTGGGGGAAAAAAAGTGTCCATGACACACTTTTTTGGGGGTGGGGAAGACAATTGGG
>NW_020954585.1:9160726-9167108 GCF_900497805.2 Vombatus ursinus
GCCTTGAAGAGTGGTTAAGATTCAGATAACTGAAGGAGTAGGGGTGAGGATTAAGCCAAATGCATAAGGCAAACTATTGGGAGCAACATAACCCATTTGATGAAGTGGAAGGTTCATTTAGGGTAGAAACTAATGCTCCTCCTGGGTAAATGGCTATTTTCAAGACTAGCTGGCTGGATGCTACTACCATGAGACTGGATGACCAACTCTTTTTTGCCTGCTAGCCTGGCTTAAACCTAACAGGGAGGAACTCACCTATCTCCATAACTAACTGTGAATTTCTTCACCAACCTGAATTCTCTTTTTGATAATTTTTGTTTTCCTAAGAAATATTTATTCATGTTATCTGCCATTCAAGTAATTATTGAAATTATGTCTAATTATGTACCGATGGTAAATAATAACAATTACTTAGCCACAGCATGCACCCTTTTCATTATGGGTAATGATTTTGTGGAATTCATTAAGAAATTTTCTTGGGGGAGACAAATGGGGAGAAGAGGCCATTTTTACTTTCATCCAGGTGCTCCCTAATCCTGCTTCATTGCTAAGCATAAAAGAATCTTAAAGCATTTTTCTACCTCAGATATTGTTCTATAAATGAATTTGAAAGATGGCCCCTCTTACATGAGCACCTGAAACATCTTTTCCATAGGGAGAAAGAATAATGTTCTTGCAATGGTCAGACCATGTGGGATTCAGTATTGTTGGAACACAGAACAATGGAGACACCAACATCTCTGGGAAAGAGACATAACTTTTTGAGGATAGCAGAGTTGCCCAGGTCTGCTACTATGTGATAGGACCATGGGGGCAAGAAAAACAAATTACTCAGGGGGATTTCTATATGACTGGCTAAGTATAGGCTTTTTCATAGAGACAAGTGTGACATAGAAGAGCAAACACTTGGGGGTGCTAGTCTCAATTGAACTACTAACTAGCAATGTGGCTTTGGGTAAGTCACTTCACATCTGGGTTTTCTTGGATGAATGAATGAATTTTTAAAAAGCATTTATCAAGTGCACTAAGCTCTGGGGATGTACCTACAAAAAAAAATAAGACAGTCCCTGCCCTCAAGGAATGTACATTCTAATAGGAAAAGATCACAGTAAAGTAGAGTGCTATCCAAGGAAAGAAAATTTGAGCCATCAAAAGGATTGTGAGGAGACCCCTAGGGCAATAGATTGTCTTACACTTTCCAGTTGCAATGGAAGTAATTGATTTGATTTTTGTTTGCAGAGTGAGGGCAAGAGGAGGTATAAGTGATGGAGAAGATGGCAAGATGCCCTGATAGGTACACTCTGGTGTCCTGGCATTGGCTAGATGGGATGTGAAGCATGGATCTGAGGCAGCCATGTTTCCTCATTTAAAATGCAAATACCCCTGGGAAAGGTAACAAAGAAGGCTAATATTAATCATCCATACCTTAGTGTGGATTAGTTTGTCAGATGTCCTCCTTGCTGGCTAAGACCAAGACACTGTGGGAAGGGAAACTTTGATAGGGAATAGGGGGAAAGCAGCAGGAAGGATAGTTTTGAAGCATGGGGAGGGGAAGCCAGGGTAAAGAAGGGAGCAGCATGGTAACAAAGAGGATCCTGGGCTAAGGGTTTGCTAGAAAGGGGGTTGGAAAGGATAGAAATAGGGAGGGGGATGCTAGAGACAAACCTTACCCACTTCATCTTTTTGCCATGGGCTGGAATCAAGTAGTTAATTTATTCCAAATGGCCTGAACCAAGCAGGCTGACAGTTGCAATGGCAGACACTGAGCTATCTCCTTTCAGGTATGGTAAGATCAATCAACATTTATTAAGTACAGGGTTACAAAGACAAAAAAAGAAATAATTCTTGCCCTCAAGAAGCCTACATTCTATCAAGGGAAATAACCTATACATATAATTATATATGAAATATTACAAAGTAAATATCAGATAATTTGGAGTCAGGGAAGACAGCAGAAAGAAATCAGGGAAATGCTCATAAAAGACTTAAGTCGAGCTCTGAAGGAAGTAAGGATTCAAAGAGACAGAGGTGTGGAGGAAGTAAATTCCAGGCATGGAGCACAGCCTGTGCAAAGGGATGGAGATGCAAAACGGAATGTACATAAATAACAGAAAAAAGACCAGTCTGGTTGGACCAAAGGGTATATTAAAGGGGAATAATGTATAATAAGCCTGGAAAGGTAAGCTGGAGCCAGGTCCCTTTAGGATCCATGGTGAGGAGTGAGAGGGCGGTAGGTAGGATGGCTTCCCTCTACTCCCCTCCTTGGTTCTCCTAGATGTCTTGGCTTCTTTCTGGACTCCTCTCTATCCCTAGAGAGCACTTTAACCACCATAGCAGCCAGAATGACTGCCAAGAAAATGGCCCATAATGATGGAGTTATCTGTGACCACAGCAAATAACAATAAACTGATAAATGGTACTTCAAGGTTTGCAAATCATTTTTTCATAACATTATCTCATTTGATCCAACAACCCTGAGAACTGCTACAATTATCATAATCCCCATTTTATCAACAAGGAAACTAAGGCTCAGAGAACCTTAATTGATTTGCCCAGTATCTCATAGCTAGTGTGGGATTTGAACCCAGGTCTTCCTAGTTTCCAACACTCTAGCCACTAATACAAGCAAAAACCCTGTTTTTGATGCCCCTTCTTCTACCCTCCCTATCCCTAAGGGTGCTAGGCTGATAGGACTGGACATTTCCTCTCTTTCCCTTGCCATTCCTACTCTGGCTAAAGCTAAGGGGGCACTCCAACTAAACGTGTGATAGACAGCCCAATTTTCTCAGGCCTAGAAAATGACTGCAATCTAAACTGTACACAGGAAGCCGGCATAGCTCCTGGGGGAAATAGAAATAAATCTTTTCAAACCAAATCTAATCTATCAACAAGTATGTTTTTTTAGCCTTCTACTCAACAGTAAGTTTGGAGATTTTATCCCCAACGTAGCCTTTCATATGGAGTGAGCTTGGGTGGTACAACAGGTTTAATTCCCTTTGCCTCTGTCCCCCTTTCCCCATTTTATGCCAAGACTCAATATCCTATGGAAGGTATACCCTCAGTGCCCTCACCTATAAAATGGGCAAGTCACACTAAACGATTTCTAAGATACCTTGCAGTTATGGGGGCACATCAGATTAGAGCCAGGAAGACTAGGTTCAAATCCTGCCTCAGACACTTATTAGTTATGTGACCCATGGCAATTCATTGAATCTTTGTCTGCTCCATTTCCACATCTGTAAAATGGGGATAATAATAGCACCTACCTCCCAGGATTGCTGTGAGGATCAAATGAGATAATATTTGTAAAGTACTTTGCAAACTGTAAAATGCTATCTAAATCTTAGTTATTATCATTCTAGGGCTAATAGCCAATGATTCTATGAATTATTTGTGTTTGGTTCATTTGAGAGGCAGCTTGCTGTTATTGATAAGTCACTTGATTTTGAGTTAAAAGTTCTGGGTTAAAATCCCCCCTCAGATACTTACCATACTAACTATGTGACCCTGGGCAAGTAATCTAACCTCTCTGACCCTCAGTTTTTTTTTTCATCTGTAAAATGGGGGGTTAAAAATAGCACCCAGTTCACAAAGTAGGTATGAGGCTCAAATCAAACAATGGTCTGCACTTTGCAAACCTTAAAGAGCCATGTAAATGTCAGGTGTCATTAATATTATCAAAATTTAATTCTCTCAGGCCAGTTTCCTCCAAGGGATCCTAGGCTATCAGAACCTAGCTATCCTTAATGTTTCTGAACATCAGTTTCAAAAAAAAAAAAAAGTCAATTTAGAGCTCTAAGGGGTATTAAAGAATGTCCAACTCCCTCATTCTATAGATGAAGAAACTGAGGTCTAAGGGATTAAGGGTCTTGCCAAGGGTCACACAGCTGATAAATGTCTAAAGCAGGATTTGAACCCAGATTTTCTCAGTGCCCCATTCACTATGCCATGATACCTTTCATGTCATGTGGAAAATGATGGATCAGACTAGCTGACCTTTGAAATCTCTTCCAACTCTAAATCTCTAATCCTATGATACTTATGAGCAATGATCACAAAAGTACCATTTTGCTTAGCAGAACCCAAACCAAACTGTACAAGATTTCTCCTTGGCTGATTATCAGTCTTTTTTCATTGAAAAACCTCCTCTCCACATCCCATACCATGATCAACCCCAATTTCAGAGAGTTTCCCCTTATCTTCTAGATAATCTAACCTGCCCAATGTCAGCAGACTCCTCTGGGAGAAGCATGTAAGACATGGAGTGTTCCCAATTCGGTGTGGCTGAAAATTACGGATTTTAGTGGGGTATGGAGGATGAATAGGAGGGAGGGGATAAAATGATGCATTGAATCAATAGAGACTGTAAAAATCATTTCTCATTTTTATTTAAAATTTCATGGAGGTAATTTCAGAGAACAATGAGACCAGACTGAAGTACCAAACCTTGAGCAAAGGAAAGAGATGGGATAAGAAAAGGGAATGTAATTATGGACAATGTTGATAAGGGCTCAGATGGAGCTGCTCAACACTTGCAGCTCTCACGGAGGGCTGGAAACAAATCTACCCAAGTCATGTCCTCCTCCCACATGCTTTTCTTCCCAGGGAGTGTAGACTACAACAGGATTTAAATTAGAAGGGTGAGCACTCACTCAGATGTGCTGCCTCTCGGCTCCCCAGAGGACAGGACCACAGATGACAGATGTCAACCCAGAGAGTGATTTGGAAACGGGAGTGAAATTGCCAAGGTCAAATTGCTCAAAGTGTATGACGAACAGAACAGAGCCAAACCAGAGCTTGGAGTGAATGGAAAAGAACTGGGATAATTCCTTCCCCTTCCACTTCTAAATGGTCTTTTACTTCCCTATACTCCACTCCCCAAATCTGCTGCTTAGGTTGGGAGCTAAAGAGGGGTGGAGGGGAGGGAAAAGGACCCAACCACAGAGGAAAAGAAATATGTAGGATAAAGAGATCAGCATGGGGCAGTGGAAATCACACCAAAAGTCAGAAGATCTGGGATTTGAACCCATGTCCTTCCACTTACTGAACGTGACCTTGGGAAAGTCTTTCAAGGAAAGCCTCTCCAGGCCTTGGTCTCCTCATATGTTATAATAATAGCTATCAATTATATAGCACTTACTACGTGCCAGGCACTTTTACAATTATCTTGTTTGATTGTCATAACAGCCCTGGGAAGTAGGTGCTATTATTATGCCCATTTTACAGATGAGGAAACTGAGGTTAAGTGAATTGCCTACGGTCACACAGCTAGAATCTAAGGCTGCATTTGAACTCAGGTCTGTCTTGCCTGCAGGCCCAGGGCTTTATTTATTGTACCACCAAGCTGCCTCTGTGTAAAACAAGGAAATTGGGCTAAAGACCTCTAAAGTCCCTTATATCTAAGATGATGGCAAGGGGCTAATGGAAGGAAATGGATGGGCAGACCAGCATGATACAGTAGCAATTGCACTGACTTTAGTTAGAGTCAAAGGAATTGAGAGTGAATCCCAGATCTTACATTTATTATCTATCTGACCTTGGACTTCACTGCTTTCTCTGGGTCTCTGAGGCTGTAGTCCAGGGGTGATTCTGCTTTCTCTCTGCCCCTCACCCTGACCTCAAAAGTCCAAGGTTCTTTCCATCATTATCAATGGTCCTACAAGGAAGAGGTAAATGGGGCACTTAAGTTTTGTGTTACCTTTCAGAAATAAGGGAGAGGAGGATGAAAGTTGTTGAGAGCACTGGGCTACAGCTTCCCCCCTCACACCCCTTCCCCAACCTCAAGCTCTGGAATAAATGATGCGTGAAAAAGTCTGGGAGAAATCCAGACAGAGACAGCAGGAGGAGAGAGGACAGTCCTGACTAGATTACAAATGGTAGAATCTGCTTGGGATATTGGAGGTCAATGGTAATGTCTGTGTTCTGGGGAAAGAGCAGAGCAGAATCTCTGCAGACAGCCATGTCAGCTCACCATCTCAGTCTTTTGGAGAGGGGTCCACAATTTAGACAAAGGCTTGAGACAATTCCTTTTGGCTAGCCTGCAATAATGACATGACAAGGGTATTGTCATGGTTATTCAGTCATGTCTGAATCTTTGTGACCTCGTTTGAAATTTTCTTGGCAAAGATACTGGAGTGGTTTGTCATTTCCTTCTCCAGCTCATTTTATAGATGAGGAGACTGAGGCAAATAGGGCTAAATGACTTGCTCAGGGTCACATAGCTAGTAAATTATGAAGTCAGATTTGAACTCAGGAAGAGGAGTCTTCCTTACTTTAGGCCCTGAGCTACTATTGTGCTACCTAACTATTTATTTATTGCTGGAATCAGTACCATAGTGGCCAGAGAGCTGGACTTTGAGTTAAGAAAAACTGAGTTCAAATC